>NC_090277.1:51513750-51814375 GCF_040414725.1 Anabrus simplex
CCCATTTTCTGTGGAAAGACGGAAAGAATTAACTTAGTTTTATTCTACAATTAACTTTATGTCGCACCGACAAAATACGTCTTAAGGAGACGATGGGATAGGAAAAGCTAGGAGTGTGAAGTGAGCGGCTTTTGGCTTAATTAAGGTGCAGCTCCAGCATTTGCCTGGTGTGAAAATGCGAAAGCACGGTAAAACATCTTCAGGGCTGCCAACAGTGGGGTTCGAACCCACTACCTCCCGAATGGAAGAACAAATTAACTTTAAAACTTCGAATGAATAATACTTTTTCCAGTCCTTGAGAATGGCATTCGGACCAGTGTCTGAATTAACAGATCGACGGTGGTATCGTAAATTTTCTCTCCTGTCACCATTACACAGTCTAGTATTCAGGAATTGATCACCTTACGTCTCATGTACTTTAACATCATATAAGAAACAGAACTGCAACACACATGCGAATGTCTAGATGGGACCTAGAATACAAAATATTCAGCTTTCCTCCCAATGCTAGCCTCGGCTAAATACAATAATACGCAACAGTATAAACATGCAAGCAAACTACACGAGGGTGTTGAAAACGGTGTTCCAAACCTCGTACAAGGAACGACAAAAAATCAAAAACATAAATTTTAACTATCCGTAAAAACAACATAGAGTATTAAAGAAAACGAACTGTAGCTCCATCATAGCTTTGAATCACACATAAACGATAGGACAAATTACCACTGTAGACATATAAATTTACTGCCTTAATAATGACGAAAGGGATATTGAATTAAATTGGCGTGGGTTTTACCGCCAAAATCTGGCGAAAACTTTCTTCCTGGGTTTAGTTTCATCTAGAATACAACACAACATGCAGTCAAAAATAAGGCCTAGTAAAGCGAGCTGCTTCGAATTTATTCCGTTTTAACAACTCAGTTTATAACACCCGAGACCTGTGACAGCAGATTCAACTCAATTCAGAACCAAGTGCCAAAAACCGAGACTTACAGTGAAAGCCGCCTTTCTGGTGACTGCATTTGTGAGGTTGCTTCTCTCAGTTTCAACCGCATCTCACTGTTAATAAGCATGGAGATAACAGATAGTAGCCGGAAGAATAGTCTCCACGAATTCCATTCCATGCCTCAAGTGCTTAACTGTGTGGTTGGTGGTGATAGCACGGTATTTTAAAGTGAAGTCCATCTAGGTACCCGTTCCCTTTTACCACTAATCAGAATTAAAGTAGGAAACAAGGAAGGCATCCGCAACAGGAAAGAAAAGGGCCATAATGGGTGTGAAATTCATTGATTCCCAAGGTCTCGCCTCTGCCGGGACAAGAAAAGAGCAAGAGATGACCAAGGAATGTTAGCTCAGAAACGGTAATAAAGAGACCGGCACAAGCAAGCAGAAACAACGCCAGACGCAGCCAGGACAGCATAGGTCGCAAAACATCGCTCCCAAGGTGACAGCCCTAGGAGGCGGAGGGCGGAATTCTTTCTTTTAGTCTTCTCTTATGACAGGCAGGATATTCCATGCATGTATTCAATCGCCTCTACCCACAGCCAAAGGTGGAGTGTTGGTGCTTTTTCAGATTGTTTACCCTTAATATTCATACTGCGCTTCGTAGATCTTCCATCCTATAATTATTGAGGATGACGAGAATGTCTCGCGAATATTTGTTAGTAATAAATGTAATGAGCCAAGAACACGAGGTTGTTGACCACGGTGTTCCGAACCCCTTACAAGAATAGACAACAATAATATCTGTAACAAAAATACGGAGTATTAAAGGAGACTGATTGTAGCTCCCTCGTAGGTTTGGATGACACATAAACAAAAGGACAAAATTTCCACTATACACATACAAATTTACTGCATTAATAATAAAGAATTAATTCTGATCAACCAATGGATGATTAAAATATTAACTTTTCTTTTAATTTCAGCTGTTCATCTTCGCCGCTGTCGTAGCAGTAGCTCGCGCTGGAATCATTGGCGGTCCCGCCTATGCTACCCCTGCCTACGCTACACACGCCGCTCCCCTGAGCTACGCTGCTCCTGCCTACGCTGCCCATGCTGCTCCCCTGAGGTACGCTGCTCCTGCCTACGCTGCCCATGCTGCTCCCCTGAGGTACGCTGCTCCTGCCTACGCTGCGCACGCCGCTCCCCTGAGTTACGCTGCCCCAGCCTACGCTGCCCATGCTGCTCCTGTGGCCTACGCCGCCGCTCCTGCCGTAGCCAAGGTCGCTGTCGCTCCTCAGCCCTACGCTCCCGCTCACTACAGCTTCTCCTACGGAGTCCAGGACGCTCACACTGGAGACTCCAAGTCCCAGCACGAGACCCGTGAAGGAGATGTCGTCCAGGGTAGCTACAGCCTGGTCGAGCCTGACGGCACCCGTCGTACCGTAGACTACACCGCTGATCCCCACAACGGATTCAACGCTGTCGTCCACCGTGAGCCCGCTGTTGCTGCTGTAGCTAAGGTCGCCGCCCCTGTGGCCTATGCCGCCCCCGCCTACGCTAAGGTCGCCGCCCCAGTAGCATACGCTGCTCCTCTAGGCTATGCTGGTCATGGTCTTTCCCTTAAACACTATTAGATAAATTATGCCAACCCCGATACCTCATGAGACTGTATTATGTATTCCTGTGTGAGTGATTGTGTGTTTGTACAAATAAATAAATTATCAACAAATTTGCTTTATCATTCTTTCATACTTAATTCCCATCATTCAATAATCTATACCCCAGACAGCGTGAGGTATGGTGAAATAAGGAACAGACTGTGGAAGATGAAATACATTACCCGCACGAGTGAAAAAGTATACAAATTAATTTCTATGGATGTAGGGCTAATGATGTGCATTAAGAATATGTTTTACGCTTTTATCAACAACTAAGAGTATCCACATCGAAGTCAGAATTAGATACGGTACTGAATTTGGACGCTGCTGCTAACAGTTCAGTAACATTTTATCTTGGATCACTCTCCTTCACGTTTGATCTCTCTGTACAGCTTCTCTCGTAGCCAGGGAATATTACTTTTAGTTGTAACACATTAGGTAGTGTATTTTCTTTTAAAGGCTTCCTTCTTTTGCCTTGCTTCCTTCACTGTGCCCCGCCTTCCACTGTAACACGGTTTCTCTGACAGAGTGAAAAGGCACAGGTTTTTTATTTCGAAACTTCCCAAGTCGGGCTGAGTGGCTCAGGCGGCTGAGGCGCTGGTTTTCTGACTCCAACTTGGCAGGTTCGACCCTGGCTCAGTCCGGTGGTATTCGAAGGTGCTCAAATACGCCAGCCTCGTGTTGGTAGATTTACTGACACGTACAAGAACTCCTGCAGAACTAAATTCCGGCACCTCAGCGTCTCTGAAAACCATAAAAGTAGTTAGTGGGACGTAAAGCAAATAATACTACCATTAAAAAATAACTAAGTATTGAATTTAATTTAAACAAAATACACTTCAATATATTTATTGAGGGGTATTTTAAAACCAAGTTTAACTGCATTTTATGTTCCTCCCTCTCTTTGAAATTTCAAATGACACCCCTACATGTTTAAACTTATTTTTGGAAGAGCATTAATTTGTTACATCTCATTCATTTTCTCTTACATAATAATAATAAGTAGAGGAAGAAGATGAAGAGGAGGAATGTTATTGGTTCTTATGTCCCACTCACTATATTTACGGTTTTCGGAAATTCCAAGGTGCCGTAATTCCAGTGAATCTACCGACAAGAGGCACGAGGCTGACGTATTTGAGTATCTTCAAATACCACCGGGCTATGCCGCGAATGCACCTGCCAAGCTGGGTTCAGAAGGCCAATGTTGTACCAGCTGAGCTACTCAGCTCGGATTTTCATCAGTGGGGCCGATGACCTAGATTTTAGGCCCCTTTAAACAACAAGCATCAAGCATCAGCTTTTCATCACATTTTTTTCTTTTTTTCGCAACCTGCATCCATCTGAATATGAACAAAGAAGGAGTAAATCAGCTGGATGATTTTCCGGCATACAATTAATTAAATTTACTAAATTATAGGTCCAAACTCTGCTCCATTGTTTACCAAGCAGTAATGCGGAATATTTCAGAAATCCTGGCGCGCCTTCGTGAGTGTTTCTTGACTAATCCGCCGAAATTTTCTCAGGCATACTAGTATAAATAACTGATTTCAAATGACCCACAGAAAAAAGTCGAGATGTGTCAGGTCTGGTGATCTTGCTGGCCATTCTACATGACCTCTCCGTATCCAGCCAGAGTCGCACAGGTTCTGATCAACTAAAGCAGTAATCCAGATTGCCAAGGCGATAGGAAGCAAAAGATCTGAGAACAAATTAATTAGATGTACTAATAAATGCTTTACAAAAAAAAAGTATCATAATATAGGAGTGTCATTGAGGGGGTGTCCAGATTCATGGCTAAATGGTTAGCGTGCTGGCCTTTGGTCACAGGGGTCCCGGGTTCGATTCCCGGCAGGTCGGGAATTTTAACCATCAATGGTTAATTCCGCTGGCACTGCGGCTAGGTGTATGTGTCGTATTCATCATCATTTCATATTCATCATGACGCGCATGTCGCCTACGGGTGTCAAATCAAAAGACCTGTACCTGACGACACGAAGTCCTCGGACACATCCCAGTACTAAAAGCCATACGCCATTTCATTTTTCATTGAGGGGGTGAAACCTATATGTCTTACGACAGGCAATGGGTGCGGCAGTTTTATTCTACACAACATCCCACAGGGATGTGAATCTAATTTATAAGCGTAGAAGGCAACACTGAACTACAAAGTCGACCGATGATGGTGCTTCAGTAATGAGGGAAAGAGGCTTTAAAGATAACGGAAATGTCACAGGCGTTGTAAGAGAAGGCTTGATTATAGGAAGCAGCAAAGACTTTCTATTAAGCAAAATACCATGAAGTTAGCACATTAGGATATAAAATGAACAGATGGTAGGACCAAACATAAGGTCCAGTGAAAATATGATGTATCAGCATTACAACATCTCTTCCTTTGAAGCTCATCAACCGACATTTAAGGCCTATGAAAGGTAAGCGGAAGTGCTACACACATCGCTGCACAGTAATTGAAATCCTAGCATTATCTTCTTCTTCTTGTTCTTCTTGCGTTACGGCCTCTGTAGGACCGCGGACAGCTCCTTCATGGATTGCATTTTCTTTTCCTTCTCCTCCCAGAACCTCTTCATCCTTTCTCTTCTTCTCTCCCGCTCTTCTTCCGAGATATTCAGTAACGTCTTCTCTTGTCTACTCCACTGGTGACTCTCAATCCTTTTCCTGTATCCATCCCTATCATTGATCTCTGGCATATTAGTCGGTATGTACTTGCTTCTCCAATTTTCCTTTTCTTCCACGTTGATCCCCAATTTCGACCAATCTTTCCGGAGTTCAACTACCCACTTGGTTCCTGTCTTTCCTCGTGTCCTCGCTGTTGTTTCCCATACTCTTTTCGTCATTCTATCGATATTCATCCTGATTATATGTCCCGCAAACCTTGCTCTTTTCAGTCTGATTTCTTCTGAGATTGCCCTCATGTTCCGGTATAGTTCTTCCCTGGGTCTCCTCATCCATCTCTCACCTCCTCTCTTAGGGCCTAGTATTTTCCTCAATATTTCTCTCTCCTCTTTCTCTAGTTGTTCCGCACCATTTCTTCCTAGTGCTATTGTCTCAGCAGCATATAATACAGCATTTCTTACCGTTGCCTTGTAATGTCTAATCTTTGCGTCTGTAGATATATTTGTTGTATAGTATATATCTCTGGTCATACAGAAGGCTGATCGCATTTTCTTTATCCTCTCTGTTATTCCCTCATTGCTCCTATTCCTTCCTGTTATAAATTCTCCTAGGTACTTGAATTTGTCCACCTTTTGCACGGTGCCTTCCGGTGTTATATTCCTACAAGATACATTTCTCCAACGATCAATGGTTGATTGTCAGCCTCTGGACCCTAGGATTAAGAGTTCAAACCAGGCAGAGGTAGTCTAAATTGAATGATCGATTGATTAACGTTTTATTTATTCTGGCAAGACTAAGGCCAGGCAGCTTTCCCTTGAATCTAATGAGATTATGGTTACATATTACAGGATATCATTCACCACTGATCTGCATTTAGGGCTGTCACTCAGGTGGTAGATTTACTATCAGTTCTTTATCTAGTGTGTTCTTAGATGATTTCAAAAAAGTTGTAAATTTAACAAACATCTCCGTTGGTAAATTATTGTAATCCCTAATTGAAGATCTCCTAGGATTAGGATGTAAACAACAAATTTTTGAAAAACCGAGATTTCAGTAGAAATACGGTGTATCGTCACGCCTCTATGCTGTGATGTCATCTTATGTCTGGTTTACAGGCAACAGAAGTTTGTCCTCTGTGATGGAACATCAGTCAAGATGGTGCACAGTGCTTGTGTAGGTTCATCACATAAGTAATAGATCATTTACATAAAAGCGACACACGAAATCACATATATATTTTTAAATCTTTTCTTGGCATTTTATTGTTATTTTTATTATTGTGTATGTTCAGTCTTAAGCCCTAAGGCTGGTTGGATCCTCAACAGCTCCGCCATCAGCTGTCATAGATGGTCTAGGCATCACTGAAGAGGCGTACTAGGGAAATGAGGAGTGAGGTAGTTTCCCGTTGCTTTCCTCACCAGGCCAGAGTTGCTATTACATATCAGTCTGCCAAGCCCACTGAAATGCATACACCAACCGACCCTATGAGCAACATGTTCACACCATTCATAGCAGGTACTAGCTGCAGGAAGAAAGCCATTACTAGCATTACTCATACCTCAGTCACTTTCATATTATCAAAGCCAAGGGTAAGACAGAGACAGATTAATGAAAGTAACAAGATTGCTCTAGCCTATACCACAAGACATAGTGCACTGTAAACACTAGGTCCTGCCAGCAAAGACATTATTATTATTTGCTATCATTTATGTTCCAAGTCCGTGTACAGGATTTTTCTTCTGTTATATACAAATGTAAGACAGTGTACCTGCAGGTTATTTTTTATTGTGACACTTCCAATTTATACATTAATTTTAAAACCTTAACAATAAAATATTGTTTTTAATAGATGAACTCATTTGCACAGTTGTATATGCAATTAGTTCAACTAATGTAAACCATGAAATAAACGCCAAACATAACTTTCCTCTCACCTGAAACATTACTGACTTGTTGGTTGCATCCTTATTCTGAGGTGGTCTTCAGTTCCTCTTCAATTAAATGTATAACTAATTATCGCAGAAGTAAGGAGGACATAAAATGCAGACTAGTACAAGCAACGAAGGCCTTTTTTAAGAAAAGACATTTGCCCACTTCGAACTTTGATATAGGAATTAGATGTTTTTGAAGACTTTCGTATGGAGCGTGGCATTGTATGGAAGTGAAGCATGGATGACAACTCGCTCAGAAAGAAAGTGAATCGAAGCATTGAAATGTGGTGTTACAGAAAAATGCTGAAGGTGAGATGGGCAATCGAATTGGTGAAAGGAGATCGATTTGGCTAAATTTGACGAGAATAAGGGATAGAATGATAGGACATATTTTAAGACACCCAGGACTTGTTCAGTTGGTTTTTGATGGAATATTGTAGACGGTAAGAACTGTAGGGGTAGACGAAGGTATAACTATGACAAGCAGATTAGAGCCGATAGATTAGCGCAAGATAGGGTGACATGGAGAGCAAGAAAGGAAAATTATCCGGAAAATGTATGTCGCACGATAGAAAATGGAATGTGGATTCAGAACAGAACGGTGGACCTCTACTCATTCACTGACAGGTTCACTGATGTCTTACGTAAGAGACGCCTCAAATTATATGACCACATCTATAGAATGGAGAGCGACAGACTCACCAAAAAGTTATGTATTTAAATTAATCAACTCAGAGAAGGTAGAAAATACTAGCTAGAAGAAACTAAGGCGGAACTCCAAGAAATGAATATCACAGAAGATCATGGATCCTTTAGTACTAGCCAAACACAAATTCGTGGAGTGGAGAAACGGAAAAAGAAAACTGGTAGGAAGTGGTCCAAGGAACGCAAGATGCAAGATTTTGGGAGGATAAGAAGGTGAAAACCACCCGGCCAAACGTGCTCTTTGAATGGGAATAATAATAACAATAATAATAATCATGAGATTATTTCATTTTTGACACGACTATTCCTGTCAGTAATAATGTCATACCTGACTGAATATTAAAGACGCTGTTGAAAGAGCTCTCACTCACTAAAAGCACAGCCTTCGGCTAAATCACTCCCCATCCGTTTTACTTCAAGTGGTTTCATAATATCTGTCACAACTTGTAGTGCAATAATTATATATGGATTTATGTAATATATCCTGCGACAGTTAGTGTGTGTGATGAAACGATTGAGATATTGCCAATAAGTGACTCACAAGGAACTAAATAATAGCAATAATGATGATAATCTAATATTTAATTACAGAGAAGTAAGTTATAGGCTATAATTTTGATACATTTAATTCTCATGTCTCGTGTGAAACTGGGAAACTAAAGAAAATCCACTATCTCCGGAATAAAGCTGATCGCTACGTGCCTCAAACCGCGCAGCACAGCTCTCTGTCGAAGGATGTATTACATAATTTAATACACATGTCGCCCCATAATTTGTGGTCACTATTATAATATATGATACGAACTATACCGGATAGGAACGTAGTAGCCCAAAGACTGTCTTTTGTGTAACAGTTCGCCGAAACATGCATTTAACATTCCTGGAAGTACGAAAACAATTTCGAAAAGGAAATTTAAACAAACAAAAAACACAACACACTATCTGAAAAAGAAAAATATTACAAGTTCCTCCGCTAGACGGAGAAGGATACAAGCATTGATATGTGTTTTACTGACCTTGACCTACAATGATTGCCATGGCTACCGGGGTGTCAAAAACCTGCCGACGCAAAACTGTCCACCTCCAGCTCAAAAACACATCGATGCTATGTTATTCGCGTGACAAACTCTTAGCATAGTGTTTTATTTAAGAAACCTTATAGTACTTGTACCGGCCCCGTGGTGTAGGGGTAGCGTGCCTGCCTCTTACCCGGAGGCCCCGGGTTCGATTCCCGGCCAGGTCAGGGATTTTTACCTGGACCTAAGAGGTGGTTCGAGGTCCACTCAGCCTATGTGATTAGAATTGAGGAGCTATATGACGGTGAGGTAGCGGCCCCGGTCTAGGAAGCCAAGAATAACGGCCGAGAGGATTCGTCGTGCTGACCACACGACACCTAGTAATCTGCCGGCCTTCTGGCTGAGCAGCGGTCGCTTGGTAGGCCAAGGCCCTTCAAGGGCTGTAGTGCCATGGATGGGGTATAGTACTTGCAGGCAGGGTTTTGTTGAAAGCCATATAGTTGAGTGGTAACTTTAGTTTTTCAGTCTGTCACAACATGCACTCACGCCTGACAACAAAATGCTTCGTTGGTGGATATTATGGAGCAATTTTGGGTGTCCTGTAAATCGCCACTACAGGGTCTCTCACATAAACCAATACCGTTGAAGCGGAGTTTTTGCTTTCCGATACATAAGCTGCAGTATGGGATGCGCGCGCATAGTTCTTGACCTTGGAAGCAACCTGCACGTGTTCGACCCGGCAAGCATCAGTCGCCAGTCTGAATCTTAGCTGTTAACAGGATGAGTCAGTTATCATTGCAACACCGTATTTTCGAATATAAAAGTTCTGGTTTCAACTTAATGGTCGAGTGAACAGCCATAATTCTCGCTGTTTGTGTACAGAAAATCCTAATGGTGTTTATTATAATGCAAGAACGAATAATTAGGCATAATTTTTTCCAGACAACAGTAAATGCAGAGATGTACCAAGATGACATTTTGACGCAGTTTTTTCATCATTTACCGGAAGAAGAAAAATCGCGTGGGTGGTTTCAACAAGATTCAGCGACGACTCATACAGCAGAAGATTCCCTTTTTACAATCTGGGAAGTGTTTGCAGACAGAGTGGTCAGTGATGGTCTGTTTCCCCCTCGTTCTCCAGATCTAACAGTGTAAGATATTTATTTGTGGAGTAAACTGAAAGAAAATATGTATCGAACAAATAGCCACATATTGGAGGAACTGAACGAAAATATTACGAATGAAATCAGAAACATTACAGTAGCAGAACTCACCGGTGTCAGCCAGAATATGGTTATCAGATGCAATGCCTGTATAACCCAGGAAGGGCGACAAAGCAGGGCGGCCGCACGCGACGTAAGTTCGGCTGACGCAGCTGCCGTAGCGCAGAGTAAAAAACACTGTGCGTTCGGTCTTAATTTATATGAAAGAACCTGTAGTGCCAATCGTTACCAGGGCGATCACCACCAGCATCGCAGTTTCCAGTAAAGTGTGCTACGTAGGGCACATCTCGGTAATATTTAAAGCTTGGACTTTGCAGACGCCTGCTCTGCCTTGAACATGCAAGTTAATTTTACTGATTCCCAGCACACTATTCACAGGCTTTGGTTGGCTAAAGCAATATCTATTGTAGACAGGCGTGTTTAAAATCAGCTACTGGCTTCGTAGTTACTACGAGCTCAAATTAAGCACCGTCACAAATATTTACCTAATTTACATGCAGCTAGTGGCTTCGTCAGTTACTTTGAGCTCAAATAAACCTCTGTCATTAATATTTACCTCATTTACGTAATATACATTATATTTTACTCCCATAATTCAATATTTAGCTCATGGACTTAATAGTAACTCGTCAAACTGTTTGGAGACAAGAAATTGATTTCAAATAAGCGACGGTATCAACACTTTCTTCATAATATTTTAACCGTTCTTTCCAGTCTGTCTTCCAGAGTCATGTTAAGAATCCTCTATCGTTTACAATCCTTGTTGAGCCTAAGCCCTTTTTAGTGCACATGCTGTGTTCTCTGCTTCTTTATTTAATCAGCTGACGAGGTCCTTGACTTGAGGAAGGAAGGAAGGAAGGAAGGAAGGAAAGAACGGATTCATGACTTCTGGGCTGAGAGTTTTATTGCTTTTTAAAAAATCACCCCCAAAGCTCAACTGGAACTTTTTGTTTTCCACGAAATAGTCGAAAATCTAGGAAGTTTTCCATTGTCAGGCCCTCTGGAATGTATTTCCAGCCGGGAACATCCTCAAACCGAATAAACTCCAAAAGAGCACACATGTGGATGACCATTATCACTTCTTCCTTCTCCATGTGCTCACTCCCAAGCAAGTCCAAAATCTTGAACTTTATTCCAGACGCACTTTTTCATGCGGAAGTAGCGACCTTTTACCTCTACTGCGGGAAATAAAACTTTAAGGTCATAAACTGCTACCGATTCGAAATCGCCTGTCACTATAACTGTACGGGATGGTTAATACAGGATGGTTGTCCAATTGTACTTCCTCTTAAAACAAAATCACCACCACCACATCACCCCTTTTTGTATAGTAATCTAATGTGGTATCTAATTTTGATGTTAGCTGTCTGGTACCAATACAGCTTCTTGACGTTAATATTTAACGTCAAGCCCAATGTCTCATTTCCCTAGTATGCCTCTTAAGTGACACCTACGCTATCTATGACAGCTGTTGGTGGAGCTGTGGAGGATCAAACCAGCCTTCGTGCTGAATACCCAACATACATAATGAAGAAAGCAAAAGGCAGTTTGTTTTTGGTCAAAACATTTTTGAACTAAAACTTGGACTGACACCAGGATGTCGAGGTCTCTCTGCAGTCGCTCACAATCCTGTAGGTTATTTATTACTCCACACAGTGTAACATCATCCGTAAAAAGCCCTATCAGTGATTCCAGTTCTTTACGTACATATGAAAATACGAAGGTCCAATAACAGTGCCTTGCGGGACCCCACTGTCAATCATTATAGGGTCAAATAATACTTCAGCTACTTTAATCCTGCCAGTCTAGTGTCTAAAAATTTAGCCACCCATTCAGTCATTCTTTCGCCAAGAATAACCGAGAGAGTGACTACGCGCCTACTTTTAAAAACTTCACTCAAGCTTATTTGTCTACTACTTTAATTCCAACTCGGAACATTCCGCTAGTCGAGCTGTTCGTCTCCTTACACTTTACGCCTTCACCTAATACAAAGACCGTTGTTTCTAAATCCGAATACAGTTTCACTGGCATTTCCCTCTGTTTTTCCTCCAAAATAGTGAGTTTAGGATTCTTAAAAGAACACTTTCAGAGCGATATCGCTCACATGAAAGTAACACCTGTTTCGAAATAATTACACTAAAATTGTGTCAAAATGTCCTCCATTATTGACGTACACAAACCAGACGACCATAAAAATGTAAATATAAGAGTCTATATGAGACTCTTAGCATCCTTAGTATGTAAATGACGTATAACACTGGAGGATACAATGAACGACACAATAAAATTATACAAGTAGGGCGACACGTTTAAGATTACCGTTCTGAAAATTGTGTCACAGAACGAATGAAAGAAAGGTTAAAATGAAACATATTATGGTACATACTATTCTTGTAATATATATTTTCTTAAATGTGATTTGGTGAAGGGATAGGGAAGTGAATTCGTTCAGGAAGGGATGTCTCTATATGTAAAGAGGCGGCTTGAATCAGGGGTGTGGTTTCGTAATTTAGAGTGAAGTGTGAAAGGAAGGCAGTTCTATGCACCCTTTTAAAAAGAAGATTGCAAAAGTTTGATGGAGCGGAGGGGTATATAAACGGCAGTAAGTCGGAACAGCAGCATCATTCGCTCAACAGAGCCTCCTGAAGCAGTACAACAAGCAGCAGCAGAAGAAGAAGCAACAAAAATGGCGCTTAAGGTGGGCCATGAGTGAAGTGTAATTTTATATCTAGTGTTAAAGATTTGTGTTGCTTTCTACAAGATTTCTGCACGGCTCCAGTGACGTTGTAAGAAGTCAAGTGACGTAATCTGGGAAATAATACAATTAGGTTTCGCAGTGACGGTGATTATTCTTTGGTGATAGAAGTACGGAATAATAAGAACGAGCGCAGCGTAGCGGCAGTATTAATTACTAACTGGTTCGTGTGGTCCAGATTTACGGGCTGTTGCTCTTTCGTATTGGGTGCAGTATTTTAGTATCCCACCGTTTGCAAAGGGTGGAATAAATGTTAGCTTCTATAAAGTTCGTCTCATTTAAGGCTATGATGTTATGAATGTGGTCGGGGTATGGGTGGTACTAAGAAATACATTTGGAAAACGACTTAGCAATGCTGCCTGTGGCGACTTGGCAGAATTCGCACTTGCGCCGGTAGCGTATCTACCAAGCGACGCTAACGACCATTGGTAGCGCTGATAACAAGCGTTTGTTCTTACAAGTTGCTTTACCTCGCATCGTGATAGATAGGTCTTATGGCAACGATAGGATAGGAGCGAGAAGAAAGCGGACGTGGCTTAAAATAAGGTACAGTCTCATCATTTGCCTGGTGAGAAGCTGATAGCTACGTGATAACAAGCTTTTGAATCTCTGGTTACACATTAGATGTTTCTGGAGAACTTGCCATCGACATGGCAGTGAAATAGGAAACAAATTTCTCCATGGCGGATGATTGCTACTCATTAATTCTTGTATTCTTGTTGTCCTCATCGTCAGGGGTAAGATGCCAAGTTTTCGGCCTCTCTGCAATATCGATGATGACATCATCTGTATTGAAACTGTCTTCTGAAATTCCTTTACCGAGGTCCCCGATGTGGACAACAAACTCCGCGATCATGCACAGTCTACTGGTATAGGAGTAGGCAGAAGGTGGTAGAAAATCTGCCCGTTAGGAGAGCTTCCTCCACGCCATTCACCGCTACTAAAACAAAGGCGTGTCTATAGTCTCGTGTGAATCCTACAATTAAAGCACCACTTTCTTGGTCACCACTGGTGGCGCACACAAATATACAGCCCGTCTGCATCGCTAATATTCCGTGGTCGTGGTTGTATGTTAAACAGTATTGATTTTTCTAAATAAATCGACTGAAGAGGAATCGGACATTTTCGTGGATGACCTAGTCACTTTCTTCTAAGTGCAAATGTTATAAATTTCTTATGCAACAGGGAATGCACTGCAACTTTCAATATTCACGATTCAATCAGACGGTCCAAAAGACGATATTCAAGGCTTTATGGCTGAAGATGATCCAGAAGGTAATTTTCACAACCACCTAAATTATATTTCATAGGCCACAGCAACGCGATGGAGCAGACAATATTCAAGGATGCATATGAAACCTGCAAACGTTGGAAGAAAAGCCACACTGAAATCCTGTTTGTTATCTTCTATTGTCTTATCAGGTAGTTTTGCTTATCATTTTCACAAGGAAATTCTGCTTATTGACACAGTAGAGAAAAAAGAGTGGTCTGGAATCAAGTTTCCATCATCATAACAAGACTTCGTAAGCATCAGTAATACTGCTATCTAAAGCAGTGCCATCTCCGCACAGATCACGAACGCCCTCAGAGTAGAGGAAGGTAAAGGCTTCCATTATCCATAATCTCGGCACTCAGTGGGGTAGAATGCTTAGCTCTACCCCCGGCTTCCTTTGCCACCATTAGCCTCGTACCCAGGATCGTGTGACTCTCCAGGATACGAAATTTCCTTTCTAATTTTTCGACTTCTTCCCACAGAATCGGACCCGTGTTCTACCGACTAAACCGACTACCACGCCTAGGGAGCGCCTAGCATTGTTATCTACAGGGATTAAAAACAACGCTGTCTTAAATCTGGAACACTCAAGAGTGTGGGAGTCCAGTCGGTGGGCCCCACAGTCATTTGTATCTCTAGAATAAGCTTGAAATGAGTTTTATATAACAGACAGATCATCACGTAACCTTGGACGTTATTCCAAAATAATAGATAACTTCGAATTTTTAGATACGTTAAATGCCATTTATGTCAAAACTGTACTCATACTTTCTATAGCACTAATGTTCGGACAGTGACACGAATCCAAAACCACACTTGTTTTATTCTGAAGGGAAATAATTTGTACTAATTAAGGACAAACCTTTAACTAATTTCAGATTTTCTTCCCCTTCAAGGTTCTAGTTGCACAGTGTTTTGTACCAACGTGGTTTAAGTTGCAAGTTGAAACAATACGTTCTATCAATTCCCAGCGAAATAAGCCAGGAAAAAATAAAATTTGTGTTCACAAATTTACTTAGACAATTTCTCGACAACTTTATTTGGGCAGAGAACAAAGTTGGAAGGGTGACTGTATAGATGGAGTCAAAAAATTATCATGATGTTTTCCGAAAATCTCGAAACGAATAATTCTTATACATTTTATGTAAATTGGATCTAAAGTGACGGCTCATGATAAATGAAAATTAAATTGTTCTAGCAAATCTCACCATTACTCTTCAGTTCGTATTAACGTTGCAGGTGTGCTGGCCTTGTGGATGAGCTGAATGTGACTTTTCCAAAAAATCTATAATGTTTACCAAGCACTCTGATGTTTTCTTTTCCCATTTTTCTCTCTGTTCGATTTTTATTACCTGACAATTGAAATACTTCAGACGCATGCAGTTTTGGGGCATTATTGCATTTCAAAATACATTCTATCTTGTACTTAACATCATCTTTCTTTTTGCTAGTTGCTTTACGTCGCACCGACACAGATAGGTCTTATGGCGAAGATGGGACAGGAAAGGCGTAGGAATGGGAAGGAAGCGACCGTGCCCTCAATTAAGGTACAGCCCCAGCATTTGCCTGGTGTTAAAGTGGGAAACCACGGAAAGCCATCTTTAGGGCTGCCAATAGTGGGGTTTGAACCCACTATCTCCCGCATGCGAGCTCACAGCTGTGCGCTCCTAACCACACGGCTAACTCGCCCGGTTAACATCATCTTTCCCAAATACAACCCAATACTTTCAAATGTTTATTCAATATCATCAATCGCATGGCATAAAGTAAAACAACATTCATTATAAAAAACACATTTACATAATTCACAAATTAATATCCAAGATACTGCACGGAGTCAGGTGTTACGTGCACAAAATCCCTGAGGTTGCCGTAGTAAGCTATCAAAGAACAAATACGAAAGAAAAGCCAAACGGTCCTTTTCAGGACCCAACCACAAGACGTCGTGGACGAAGTAGCCTTATTCATAAAATCTGCAGTTGAATTATTAATATCTTGATGCATCAACACACAAGTTTTCTTTCTTGAGAATGCCTGTTTAACTTTTCTCCATTCCACTGACTCGTCTTTCCAGACGAGCCATGCTAAACTGAATCAGACTGAATTCGGAGCAGCTGGTAATGAATTTCATTTTGAGATGCGATACACTGGATTTAGATCGCAATATGACACTGAAAACCACTGCAACATTATCAAGCATCTCCTTATACTTTCAGAACCTCGGTGGCTCAGGCGGCAGCACGCCAGCCTCTCACCGCTGGGGTCCGTGGCTCAAATCCCGATCATTCCATGTGAGATTTGTGCTGGACAAAGCGGAGGCAGGACAGGATTTTTCCTCCGGTTACTCCGGTTTCCCTGCCTGCTTTAATTCCAACAACCACCAAAATGATCTGTTAGTCATTAATCATTTAATCACTGCCCGAGAAGAGTGCGGCAGGCTTCGGCAACCGGTACAATTCCTATCCTCGGCCGTAGATGGCGGCTAAATTCATTCCATTCCTGACCTTGTGGAATGACTGGAAACAGGCTGTGGATTTTAATTTCTTCATAATATTTCCTTCCTAAATTTTCCTATCACCAGAGTAAATTCAGTTCCACTTTTTACAACGTATTTTCCCTGATGATACGGTTAACATCAGATTAATGAGAACAATTATATTTCTTCCACAGTTACTTGCCCTGGCCGCACTTGTCGCAGCAGCTAAAGCAGGACTGCTGGCCTCCCCTGCTGTGCTCGCCCCTGGAGCACCACTAGCAGCTCACACATTTGCAGGACCGCTGGGATTCGCTACTCCCATAGGGCTGCTCCGACCTGGAGGAGCAGGCGGACGAGGATCAGGTCAGGACCAGGGACAGAACCAGGGCCAACAAGGAGGGCAGCAGCAGCAGCAACAGCAGCAGCAGCAGGGACAAGATCAGGGCGGACAAGGAGGACAACAGGGACAGACACAGAACCAACCAGGTGGATCAGTCAACACGGGAACGATCAAGATTTCTGCCCCAACAGCTGCAGCGATCGACGCCGACTATGACCCCAACCCTCAGTACAGCTACGCCTTCGATATTGAAGATACCATCACTGGAGACTCCAAGAGCCAGCAGGAGACACGTAATGGAGATGTCGTCCAGGGCAGCTACAGTCTGCTCGAGGCTGACGGGACCCGGCGCACCGTGGAGTACAGTGCCGACCCCGTGAACGGGTTCAACGCCATCGTCCACCGAGAGCCAGGCGCGGGAAAGGCTGTGATCGCAGGACAAGCAGCAGCCAAAGTCGCCGCTTCAGGAGCACCAGCAGTGGCCATCGCACATCCCATAGCTAAACTAGCCTCCCCTCTCACGTACTCCCCAGGACCTTACCAACCCTACCACACCAAGGCCATCATTGGATAGATCCACAACCATCCCCACTCCACCATAATATATGGCAATACCCACTAGCATATTTATTACAAACTTAATTAGTATTATTATTGTTACTATTGTAATGCAACGCTTCATTCTAATAACATTGTAAATAAACTGAATGCGGCTAAATATATTTTGTTTTATTATCAAGAAACTTCCCCCTCGTACTCCCCACCACACCAAAAATCATACGATCATGAGATTTTGGACTTGAAAGACGAGAGTGCGAGTACAGATTCGTTCATTGTTCCTCACTTAGTAGCCTTTTACGACATACAAATAATGCATCCTTTGCCTCCATCCACAGGGGAAATAGAGAGTTCCGATAAACAGAAAGAAAAAGAAACAAAAAGAAACCAGTTTTCTCTTTGCGAAAATCAAATGATCATAAATATGTCTTTCGGTCATGGCCATCCATCAACGGCTGCTAATTTCAAATGGCAAACAGCCATACGACACAGCCTGTACGGTTGCTAGGTAACATTCTCTGGCCACCCATCTATACCTTACATCTCACCCGGCAGGGTTGCTATGGTTACACTTCAGTCACACATTTTGTCGCGTTACGTTACACAAATTTTCCGATAACATCCAGCCATAAGATATATATTTTTGTCAAAATGAGTGTATCAACAAAAAAAGTATGGCTCATGAACTGAGAAAATGAAATACATTCCAGAATTATTATTATTATTATTATTATTACAATCTGCTTTACGTCGAATGCTAGCCCCGTGATATAGGGGGTAGCGTGCCTGCCTCTTACCCGGAGGCCCTGGGTTCGATTCCCGGCCAGGTCAGGGATTTTTACCTGGACCTGAGGGCTGGTTCGAGGTCCACTCAGCCTACGTGATTAGAATTGAGGAGCTATCTGACGGTGAGATAACGGCCCCGGTCTAGAAAGCCAAGAATAATACCCGAGAGGATTCGTCGTGCTGACCACACGACATCTCGTAATCTGCAGGCCTTCGGGCTGAGCAGCAGTCTCTTGGTAGGCCAAGGCCCTTCAAGGGCTGTAGTGCCATGGTGGTGGGGGTTTACGTCGCACCGACACAAGTAGGTCATGACGACGATGGGAGAAGAAAGGGTAAGAAATGGGAAGGAAACGGCTATGGTCTTAATTAAAGTACAGCCTCAGCATTTTCCTTGCGTGAAACTGGAACCTCGATTATTATTATTATTATTATTATTATTATTATTATTATTATTATTATTAACTCCCACCATAAGGTGGTTGCCACAAGGACATAACCAACACGGGGTTATGTACTGAAAGTGGGATAAAGAAAAGAAACGAAACAAAATACAATAATTTGTGCGCATGAAATCGTACAAGAAGAAAATGAACAAGAATACGAAGAAGACGAAAAGAAAAATGATGATGATGATGATGATGATGATGATGATGATCAAGCAGCCACCTGTACACTTCTGGTTCAAACTATTCAAATGATACCGGAGGATGGTAAGTGACGTACCGATGGCGATGTCATACGAGTGGGCCTGGTTGGCTTTCAGACGGTCCCGGAATTCCACAACGAATTTGGGAAACGCCCCCGCGCGCCGACCGTTTGTCCATGCACAAAGATGTTCAAATCATCATTTATTTTTATTTTATTTTTTTACAATTTGTTTTACGTGCTTCCGACACAGATAAGTCTTATAGCGACGATGGGACAGGAAAGGGCTAGGAGTGGGAAGGAAGTGGGCGTGAACTTAATTAAGGTGAAAATAGGAAATTACAGAAACCCATCTTCAGGGCAGCCGACAGTGGGGTTCGAACCTATTATCTCCCGAATGCAAGCTCACAGCTGCGCGTCCCTAACCGCACGGCGAACTCGCCCAGAAAGAACACTAGTGTTGAGTAATACTGTGACAGACTACTTCCTAGACCAGGTCTATCTGTGGCACTCATCGACTTGCAGGTCGATATGCCTCATAAACCGATAACTCAATAATGTGATTACGTCCAGCAATAACCATTTTCAACACACTATTGACCATCAACAAGTGACTCAAATAGAGATCCGAGATTGGTGGGAACTAATGGCAACACGTTTCACAGCAAGTGGTTCGCAAACGAACAGTATGCACAACATTCCGTGCAGGAATTCAAATCACAATCCAAGCAGATGAAACGAAGATTCTGCTGGGTACATCCACGTCCTCAGCTAAATGGTGAACGTAACAGCCTTGGATCCAAAGGGTAACGGGTATGATTCTTGGTTGGATTGGGAATTTTAGTAGCAAGTAGTTAATTCCTATGATTTGGAGACTTGGTATTAATGATTGCCTCGATACAAACCTTTCCATTTACACATAACACACGACGCTACTAACCAACATAAAAACATTCAAAAGTGAATCCGTCCTTTTATATAAGGTTGGTGTCATGAAAGGCATTCGGCCCTAACATTCGGAGTACCGGAGTTACAGTCACAGTCAAGAAAGAAGAGTTTACAAAGTACCTGCAAACATTTCCGGATGGGAATGAACAAGGTCTTGGAGGAGTATGAGATGAAAATAAACAATTATAAATCAGAAGTGATGGATTGTAGTCAAATGAAAATAGGTGGTCCAGAAAAAAGAATAGAAAATGCAGTTTTAATGGAAGTAGATTAATATTAGTTACTTCAGTAGCAGAACAACCAATGAAGGCAAGATATAGGAGAACATAGAATACAAACTAACTAAAGGGAGGGAAATGACGGCTATTTGACTAGACAAACGAGAGGTTGAATGGCGGCTACATTTAAAAAATTAGAACGCGGACAATTAGAGTGACTGAAGGATTATCTAATCCTATAACGATTACCAGGGTGGAGGGGTTCCACAAGGTAATGTTATTGGACCTTTATATTTTATTATATACAAATTCTGTGGCTTGGTTCTAAAAGGGCCAATGTCATTTTTTATCGACATTGAGATATTAACTGATACAAACGCGTTTTACCCTGGCTTGCAACATGTTAAAAGTCCGACTCGTTGGCTGAACGGTGAGCGTACTGGCCTTCGGTTCAGAGGGTCCCGGGTTTGATTCCCGGCCGTTTCGGGGATTTTAACCTTAATTGGTTAATTCCTACGGCACGAGGGCTGGGTGTATGTGTTGTCTTCATCATCATTTCATCCTCATCACGACGCGCAGGTCGCCTACGGGAGTCAAATAGAAAGACCTGCACCTGGCGAGCCGAACCCGTCCTGGGATATCCCGGCACTATTAGCCATACGACATTTCATTTACATGTTAAAAGGGTCAATGTGTCTCTTAAGTACTAAACGAACAGTTAACGTTTAATTAAATCAGCCCTTGGCAATAATGTTAGATTTCCAATAAAGATTAGAGACCTGGCAATTTTTAAAGAATGCGATAGAAAAAATTAGCGTTTAATAAGGTGACTTCGACAAAGAAAGTAAAAATTATTTGAAGTTAGTTGTCGAAAAAATAATTGGAAAACTATAAGCAAAACTTCAAATGCCCATAGCTCAGAAACACGTTTCTTGACATTGGCCCTTTTAGAAGCAAGCCACAGAATTATTTGAGGAAGGAACTGGAATCAAAGGAAGGCTTTCTTGGGTGATGATATACAGGATTCTGAGCGACTGCAAGAAAGGCCTCGACAACGATGTGAAATGGATAGCAATGGTATGATGGTAAACTGGATGAAAAGTCAGCAGTTTTTAAGTTGTTGTTATTTTTTTTTTTTTTTTGCTACTTGATTTACGTCGCACCGACGCAGATAGGTCTTATGGCGACGATGGGACAGGAAAGGGCGAGGAGTGGGAAGGAAGCGGCCGTGGCCTTAATTAAGGTACAGCCCCAGCATTTGCCTGGTGTGAGAATGGGAAACCGAGCTCGATAGCTGCAGTCGCTTAAGTGCGGCCAGTATCCAGTACTCGGGAGATAGTGGGTTCGAGTCCCACTGTCGGCAGCCTTGAAGATGGTTTTCCGTGGTTTTCCATTTTCACACCAGGCAAATGCCGGGGCTGTACCATAATTAAGGCCACGGCCGCTTCCTTCCAACTCCTAGGCCTTTCCTATCCCATCGTCGCCATAAGACCTATCTGTGTCAGTGCGACGTAAAGCAAATAGCAAAAAAAAAGAATGGGAAACCACGGACAACCATTTTCAGGGCTGCAGGCAGTGGGGTTCGAACCTACTATGTAGGTTTTAAGTTTCACTAAGAAAAGAAGTCCTCTCAGTGTTAATTACTGTGTTGATAGGGTGATGGTACCGCATGGCAATCAATGTAAGTTCCTAAGTGTTAATATAAGGAAAGGTGTCCTTTGGGGTAATCAAATTAACCAGGTCGTAAATGAAGGTTACATACCTCTTCGTATGGTTATGAGGGTATTTAGGTGTAGTAGTAAGGATGTAAAGTAGAGAGCGTATAAGTCTCTGATAAGACCCCAAAATTAGAGTATGGTTCCTGTGTATGGGGCACACACCAAGATTGTTTGATACCTGAACCGGAAAAGATCCAAAGGAAAGCAGTACGATCTGTTCTGAGTACTTTGCGACAAAAGAGAAGTATTACGAAAATGCCGTAAATTTTGAGCTGGGAGCAGGGAGGTTGCTTCCTAGCTGTCAGTGCAGAGATGGCGTGGAACGACGTTAGTGAAAGAATAAGCTTAAGCGGAGCTTTTACAAGTAGGAAAGATTTTAATATGAATATAAAGTTGGAATTCAATAGGACAAATCGGGGCAAATATTCATTTATAGGAAGAGGAGTACAGGATAGGAATAATTTATCAAGGTAAATGATCCATAAATTTCAAAGATCTTTGACATCATTCAATAAAATAACTGACACTGGACGACACAGCCCTAAAAGCACATCAAAGTTAAGTTAAGTTGAGTTGAGTTGAGTTGAGTTGAGTTGAGTTGAGTTGAGTTGAGTTGAGTTGATTACAAGTAACAACTTCATGTTTTAATCCGTATTGAAAGTCTGTTTAATTACAATAAACAATGTTTTATTATCAACCACCTATTCAATAAATTAAAATCTTATTACATTTAGAGTTTCACCATTAATATTTGACAAACTCAATCAACAACATTACCGGTGTCAAATGGCAACAGAAGTTCATACTTTGTAAAGACTCAAGTTTAACCTGTCACATGTTACAATCAACAAGATGACGAAATATTAGAATTTTACAGACTCTTATCTTCAAAAGATAACATAAACTTTTAACCCGATCTCATGTTTTACACTTTAAATATCTATGACCTAATCACAAGTTCTTAAGATTGAATCACAAGTCATTCTTCAAGATTTTGGACATGCCAAATGTTTGTAAATATTTGAGAGCAAACTTATTCTACCATAATTTTAAATGAATGTATTTTCATCAACTTTTCCAGTATTAAGTTCTAGTTAATATGGCACGCTACCAATGATTCTGCCTTCTATGCTATTAGTAAAAAAATAAGTTCAAGATTGCAAAATGTACAAATAGTTTTTAAGTCATTAGTTGTAAACATAAACCAATCTTTGACATTCTAGATTGGCTGATGATGCTCTATAACGGAGCGAAACATATCCCGCTTATAACTTTACATTAATTGTGAAACTCTAACTGTAATAGCATTTTAATGTACTGAATAGGTGGTTTATAACAAAACATTATTTACTGTAATGACTGATTAATTAACTCGTTATTAATTATTTATTAATTACTAAATAATTAATCAATTCATTATTGATTGATTGATTGATTGATTGATTGATTGATTGATTGATTGATTGATTGAGGAAAGCCGTTATTTAAAACTTGAATTTGCTGTGAAACAGATATGTGTTTTAGATGTTTCTTAAGACTTCTGTGTGGAGAGTAACACTGCATGGCACTAATATATAGACAATGACTGGTGCAGACATTTTTGAAATGTGGCGTAATAGAATAGTATTGAAGGTTAAAAAAGGAGATCGCATGAAAAATGAAGAAACACGAAATCAAATCGGCAGGAGGATAACGACGTAACAGTTTAATAATAATAAGAAGAAGAAGAAGAAGAAGAAGAAGAAGAAGAAGAATAGTCTAATAAGAATTACAATAATATTATGTTCTCTGCTACTGGGTGCAGGGATTCTAATTTTACGCCGTGTTCCGTTTTATTCCACCAGATGAGAGAAAACCAGATCACTCTAGAGCAAGGCATCTCAAACGCCCAAAATCTCACGCGTGCAAACAGCGGCGCAGAGTTCCTGTGTACAGTGTATCGGTCCCGCTCGGCTCGGAGCAACGCTTCGTCTTTGGGCTACTCGGCTAAGTTCGGCTCAACTCGGCTCGGATTTGGAGCGCTACGGAGCAAGTGAGGAAGAGGAAGACAGGGGGAGCGAGCGAGACAGGCGTGGAGAAAGAGAGAGACAGCGCTATTGCTCCAAATCGAGGAGTGTGCGTCTGCACTCTGGTCAACCAAGCGAAGTGGTTTTTTGCACCGTGCACAGTGCATGCACCCTGAGAGGCCCTGCTCTAGAGCGACCAATGTCTGTGTTTTATTTTTGTCAGGTAAAGATATGGACAGTCCAATAGACTTGTACCCGCTCTTTAAAAATGCGACTGCCTCTGTCGGGTCTTACCCAGCGATCTTGGAATCTGAAGGTGCCACTTGACTGGTGATCAAAAGAGGGACTTTGTTAATGGAGAGTTACAGACAAAGAGCGCTCGAGATGAAGACGAAGGACGCAGACCAAACCTCCTCTCTCCTTCCTGTCCCTGTTTAACAACCCTCGTGCGATTGTCTACCAGACGGACCGCGAGGCCTCATTCGGCTACAATACCTCAAACCTGAACTAAGTAGACTCACGTGGGGACTAGTCGTTCTCAAAATAACATGTCGAAACCTGAGTGAAGTCGATGGCATTTCTGGGAGTTTAAATGAAACCTCTCCGTTTCATTGGATTCTGGCATGTTAACCAACTACTTCTAGCACTCCTGGAATCTCTTAAAATTTATAAGAATTGAAGGAATATTTAACATATCATCATCAGCAGCAGCAGCAGCATCCACTATCAGTCCACTGCTGGAGAAGGCTTCTTCCAACCTCTTCCATAGTTCACGATCCTGTAACCATTTAGTCCCCGCGAATGTTTTGATCTCATGTCAGGTTACCTCTAGGTCGCTTGTGCTCGAGAAAAATCTACTATGAGACCTACTGTGTTTGCCATCTGCCTGTTAGACGTGCCCAGTTCCACTTCCTGTTTTTCAAATCTTTCGCAGACGTTTGACATCTGATGCAAACATTGGTCTTTCTGCTTTTCTGGTAAATACCTAGCCTAACCCTTTCCATTGCTTCCTAGGCTACAATGAGCTTTAGTATATTCTTTGCACTTAGGCTACTGTATGCCATTACAGGACGGATACACTGATCGAACACTTTTCTTTTTAGGCTTAGTGATACATTGCTTTTGAAGATGATCTTCAGCCTTGCAAAGGAACTCCATGCTACATTGACTCTTCGATTTATCTCATTTAATAATAATGTTATTTGTTTTACGTCCCACTAACTATTTTTACGGTCTTCGGAGACGCTGAGGAGCCGGAATTTAGTCCCCCGGGGTTTTTTACGTGCCAGTAAATCTACCGACACGAGGGTGACGTACTTGAGCACCTTCAAATACCCCCAAACTAAGCCAGGATCGAACTTGCCAAGTTGGGGTCAAAAGGCCAGCGCATCAACCGTTATTTATTTATTTATTTATTTATTTATTTATTTATTTATTTATTTATTTATTTATTTATTTATTTATTTATTTATTTTAGATCCCATGAATTACTTTTGCAGATGTCTAACAGCTAAAGTGCCAAAATTTAGTGCCGCAGGAGTTCTTTTACGTGCCAGTAAATCTAACGACACGAGGCTGACGTATTTGAGCACCTTCAAATAGATCCGAACGAAGCCGGGATCGAACTCACCTACTTGAGATCAGAAGAAGAGCGCTCTACCGGCTTAACTCCCTAGTCCGGTGTATTATTATTATCTTTTACAACTACTTGCAATTATTTCAGAGCCTTCAGGGTTACCAAGTACGTATGTATATCTCATCCTATCATTTTAACAATCGACCCCTGACCAATCAGCGGATCAGAAGTTTAAACCCAGCAGATGTACTTGGAATTTTGTACGGAGAATTTCAATTCGCTACACTCCGTCGTAAGAACTCGCCATGTAGATGATCTCTGGGGACACCTTCGGAGTTGGTCCAGCAAAATGAACTAAAACTAAGCAACAGATCGAGAACAGACATTCAGTTTCTCTGCTATCTCGTAGAGTAAAACCGAACGTCAAATTTGACATGCATGCGTTCTAAATGGCGTCAAATTAAAATAACTAACTCAAGCCATACGGTTATTATTATTATTATTATTATTATTATTATTATTATTATTATTATTATTATTATTATTATTATTATTATTATTATTTGTTGATTCAAATGTTTGCCCCATCCTCCTTTGGTTTTATAGTTCTGAGCTAAATCCGGATTGTTTTTAATTTTCTGCATCCGTTGAAAGACTTCTTATTAGTTTTGTTCATGCTGTTCTACAATTTTATTTATTCACATGAAATCCGTTTTTAATTTTTTTATGAGGAATTTCTATTATTAGGATGTAGTTAACATCTTTCTTCTTCATAATCAATGTTTCTAATCCTGTTCGGCCGTCGTAGCCACGAATTAGCCACGGAAATCCACAACATTTTGAGACTAGCAATGCGTGGAGTCGACTAATAAATACATTTTTATAAAACGTGATTCTTTTTTCTCTGTTTGTGTTGTTCACTCTTGTGAAATTGGATAACACAAAGAACAGCATCAAACCGATCTAAGTGGAAATAACGCTATCAAAAGCAATGCAATGCGTGAATTCTTATGAGCCATAAATATTGGCAAGACTTAACCGGTCTTTATCTGAAATCCGAATACCATATATAGATGCTATTTTACACATAAGAACAGAGGCCGTGTGTCTGACAGGAGCCTGACTTGAATGGGCTGGCATTTAACTATGAATAGCGTCACAACATTTATAACCGAAAACAATCCCTGCTATCTTGTATCAAATGCCCATGACATAATATTACTATACAATGTTTAATACAGTACACCAACATTATTGCACTTAGGCGTGGTCCAGACCTTTGTCTGCAGTACAATCTTTGACTCGAGAGAAAGGGGAACGGTACGTTTGGTATATAAATCTGAAACGGACCATGCTAAGCAGCAGTGGAACTACCACCAGCAGTTCGCCATGTTCTACAAGGTGAGAAGTGTGATAATAATTGAAAAATCGCTAGTTTTAAGAGAGGAACTTTTTAATTCAGAAATAACTATCGGGATAGGGTGACTTGTCTCTACCCCGCATTTAAGTCACCAATATGTGCTCGCATATTCAGTGATTTCATTCTTTAATATCGGGCCTATAGTCGACGAGAAGATATTCCAGCCGTGTTTATTAGACCTCCCTGTAAAATGTTTTCTGGAAAATTAATTAAATCTCAGTCAATAAAATGTATTTCAGAACCAAAACAACGAAGTGAAATCAAAAGAAACTGCATTCGTGGTTAATAAAACAGCGAAAGGTTCTTAAAATCTTTCAAACTGAGTTAAACAATCCTTACTTATAAAATAAGCATTTTATTTTTCATTTCACTTTATTGGACCGGGCAGAGTGGCTCAGACGGTTGAGGCGTTGGCCTTCTGACCCTACCTTGGCAGGTTCGATACTGGCTCAGTTCGGTGGCATTTGGAGGTGCTTAAATACGTCAACCTCGTGTTGGAAGATTTACCGGCATATAAAAGAACTCCTGAGGGACTATATTCCGGCACCTCGGCGTTCTAAATACGAAAGCATAATTTACAGTTAAACTTCTACAACTGGAACGTCTGTAACTCCAGATATCTCGAAGGAATTTTCGTTTCCCGACGAAATCCTGTATAATTCATGTGCTACATGTTTTTCGATAACTCGAAGTTCTATTACTGGAATTCTTCAATATCATCATCATCATCATCATCATCATCTGTTTACCCTCCAGGTTCGGTTTTTCCCTCGGACTTAGCGAGGGATCCCACCTCTACCGCCTCAAGGGCAGTGTCCTGGAGCTTCAGACTCTTGGTCGGGGGATACAACTGGGGAGTATGACCAGTACCTCGCCCAGGCGGCCTCACCTGCTGTGCTGAACAGGGGCCTTGTGGAGGGATGGTAAGATTGGAAGGGATAGGCAAGGAAGAGGGAAGGAAGCGGCCGTGGCCTTAAGTTAGGTACCATCCCGGCATTCGCCTGGAGGAGAAGTGGGAAACCACGGAAAACCACTTCCAGGATGGCTGAGGTGGGAATCGAACCCACCTCTACTCAGTTGAACTCCCGAGGCTGAGTGGACCCCGTTCCAGACCTCGTACCACTTTTCAAATTTTGTGGCAGAGCCGGGAATCGAACCCGGGCCTAATCACGCTAACCACTACACCACAGAGGCGGACATTCTTCAATATCTCGAAGGATATTTCAAACCCGGGTGTGACATTTTTGTAACTATAAGTACTGTATATGCAGAACATGACACTTATGAATACTCTTAAGGTAAACTTAAAGCTTCTTATTTTAGAACATTAAACACTCTCCACATTTTAATCCACCGGATCCCGTAAGATCTCCGAAGTTAAGCAACATTGGGCGTGGTCAGGAGTTGGATGGGTTGCCACGCGCTGTGGGGAATGGAGGAGCGGAAAGGAACTGGCCACCCTACCGCACGTGAACTCCGGCTCAGGAACACCTCTGCGGAGGTTCGGACCTGCCTTCGGGCAGAATAACCCTTACCTTACCTACATTTTAATCAGGGTATTGCTTGAGTAGCCGTATGAACTTTGCGACCTCAGTTGGTGAGGACTCACATGGTGCTGTTAATCTGTTTGAAAATGTTGTAGAGAGTACACGGTAACAAAAAAAACAACGCAGGAAAATTACACATTTCTTTTCAAAAATATGAATGTGTGTTCTAAAATGAGAAGGTTGCTTCTTACAGTAAAATAAAACTTTGAATACACTTTCGAATAATATCAAAGTTTTACATACTGATAAAGAAATACAAGTTTCGAGAATGAAGAAGTTGAATAACAGTAAAGCTGATATTACTACAACTCCAGGAAAAAGTATATACGTTTTACTATATACCTCGATTTTCGATAACTCGAAGTATATTTTAGCCTCCGCAGGCATTTTGAGATATCGAAGTTCGAATGTACTTATATTCAGAGTCGAATTTTTATGTTGTTTTCTTCAGTACAGTACTTGGTTATCTACAGTATTGACGTATGGTAGTTTTGACAAACATAATCTGGAAAAAACTATCGGAGAATAAGACTAGAAAAAATTAAAGGCACAATTATCTGAAGAAAAATCCTCCGGGTCTGTAAGTACATTGGAAACAGGGTGACATGGCTTTTACAGGATTAGTTAGTTAAAATGTTCACTTCAGACAAATCGTAAACCGTCAAGTTATCGAAAACCAGTTTTCACTTTTAGAAATATTTATCAAGGGGCTCGCTAATGGACATGAAGTAATTTTTCAGAATGCCAATATCTGCTGAAACAGTGGCACCGTACTATTTTTTTTACAACTGAAACAAAACATTTTTTTACTCCCGGTATTAGTTATGGACATTGCAAATTCGTGGATGTCATTATTTTCAAAATATTCTCGAGAATATGAAATGTCTTCAACGCGCTTCGTTCGCCAGCCTTGGCTGCATGTTAGAATGAATCACTAACCAGGCGGTCTCTCACCGCTGGGTTCCGTGGTTCAAATTCCAGTCACTCTATATGAGATTTGTGCTAGAGAAAGCAGAGGCGGGACAGGTTTTTCTCCGGGTACTACGGTTTTCCCTGTCATCTTTTATTCCAGCGACACTCTCCAGTATAACTTCATTTCATGTCATTTTATCTGTCAAGTCATTAACCATGCCCCAGCGGAGTGCGACAGGCTTCGGCAGCTGGCACAATTGCTATCCTCGGCGCTAGATGGGGGCTTCGTTAATTCCATTCCTGATCCGGTCGAATGACTGGAAACAGGCTGAGAATTTTCATTCTCAACATTCAGAGGTTTAATCGTCAACGTAACATGTACTGTAAAAACACAATCATGTGTAGTGGCTTCTAAAGAACTGAATTACTATCATGATGTGACATTACACCGATAAAGTATTTATTCTGTAAGAACTTTACTTGAATAGAACAAAGAGCTAAACGTAACGAATAACATGGACCAGAAGGGAAACAGGCCTATCTGTTTTCCTTCTTCTGCTAAGCATGATCATAAAAACATTCGCATTTTCAGATTTTGTCCGCCAAAAGGTGATGAGCTTAGAAGACGAGAGTCCCATTCACATTTTTACGGTTTTCGGTGTCGGCGAGGTACCGGAATTTAGTCACTCAAGGGTTCTTTTACATGTCAGTTAATCTGTCGGCACGGGGCTGCCGTTCTTGAGTACCTACAAATACGACCGGTCTGAGCCAGGATCGAACCTGCCAAGTCAGGGTCAGAAGGACAGCACTTCAACTGTCTGAGCCACTCAGCCCGACAAAGCGAGTACAGATTCTTTCGTTGTTCCCCTCTTAGTAGCCTCTTACAACATGCATCCTTTGACTCCACCCACAGGGGAGATAAAGAGTTCAGATAAACTGAAAAAAAAAGTAGCGTATCCACAAAAAAAAATGGTTAGACTCATGAATTGTGGGAACGAAAAACATTCCAGACCTCGCAAATATAGTATTATTTATTTCACAACGTTATAGTTGGTAAGATAGCACGTAAAATTTATATAACTTTACAATATACACCTTCATTATTCTCTTCGTTGAAGAGGTTGCAGCCTTTTCAATTTATGGTCCGTACTGAACATTCAGGAATGTTCTGATGATGTTGCAAGTATTCAAAATAGCAGCCTTTTGTCCCACATTGTGAGTGAAGATAGGGAGCTGTAGTTTCATTAAGTTTTCTGGAAATGATTTTGGTGCGAGTCCAATGGGAGAAAGGAGAAAAGGAAGAACTGTCACTCTGTCTTGTTTCCAGATCCTTACTACTTCCGTATCTAGGAGCATATTTATCGACCTTCTCCCCGTAATTCTGTTTCATATTGTGGTCATTCGGGATAGCGATATCAATGAGATATGTGTGTTGATTCTTTTTATCTGTTAATGAGTTGTCTGGTTTATTGTGCGGAGTTGTTTTATCTGTTTGCATCGTTCGATCCCAGTATGGTTTAAAATTTTCATTTTCTAGTACACTTAGCGGGGAGTATTTGTAGTAAGGCACTCTGTTCTGGATCAAATCTCTTGTTGGCTACAAAATTACGTTTGTCATTGTACGATGTTGGCGCTAGTAATCTGCAGTTGCTGATGATGTGCTCAATGGTTTCTGGACTGCTGTTGCATTTCCTGCACTCGTCATTCTTAAGCAGGGAGCACATTGCATCCGTCCCGCTCGGTTCAGTTCAGTTCAGTTTCCCGCGTATCAGTTCGCATCAGTTCGTCTGCCGCACATACCTTCCGTCTCTTTCAGAAGCTGTCAGTGAACCCTGCTCGGAACAGCGCCCGCAGTAATGTCGAGCTCTTTGTCCGAAGACAGAGAAATTACAGACTGCGAAGAAGAAGAAGAGAGAAAGAAGATTTTGTAGACATGAAATACATTTAAAAAGGGAACACTGTGATGAATATTACCTTCACTTTCCGGGCTTGCTACTTGATGAACACAACTTCTTTAAATATTTCAGAATATTACTCTCTCTAGTTTTTGAGTTGCTAAGCGTTCTACCTAAAAAAAAAAAAAAAAATCAAATTTCAGAAAACCAATTTCACCTTTTGAGCGACTAGCAGTAACAATGAAGTAACTATTGATTTTTTTTCATATTTTATTTAACAATACTACATAGTCAAAGTGATTGGAATTGTATAATACTACAAGTCAGTGTACAGTCTGTCATATTCCGTCACTAGAGTAGTTATTTTAGATTTAAAATCAATTTGTAGCAGAGGACTAAAATATCGCACTGTTTATTCCACGGTTTCATAAAACTTTTTGTCGGTAATCCGCGGGCTTTCTATCCACTTTTGCACATTTGTCAGTTAAAAAATTGTCCAACTCCTTGGCCACAGAGGTAAGTCTCTTTCTTTGCATAGAAACCGTGGACAGAGTTGCTGCATCATTATCACTTCTTGCCGATTGACTTGATCTTCTCCTTGCCATATCATGATATCAGGATGTCATTTTACAACTTCAGTCAGCAGTTCTTCATTGATCATACTCATTGAACTCAAATAAAACACTTCCCCAGAGGCTCGCAAGGTGGGGTCTACCTTCCGTCTTCCGTCAACTTTGCTTGTGAGGGCAAGTTCGAGTGAGCGGATGGTGGGGGAGAAATGCTGAAGCGTGCGGAACTGAAGCAGTAGGCGGCTGGACGTTTGATTACACGTGAAACAAATATCCAAGGAAGCAGGATCTTTAAGGATGTGTTTCCTATAACTCTTTCTTGAGATCACTTTATCTTGGATCGCCTGGTTGAATCCCTCAGTTTCTGGAAATAACTCTCCCCTAGACAGCCATGAGTTTGAAAGTTGTTTATCAATGTTCTCATCATTAACCTGATTGTAGTGCCTTCCATGAAGTTCTTTACTAGCCCATCTCTCTATCTTTTCACTGTGCAGGGATGTTGGTGTCTTTTTATATTTATGTGGTGTTCATGTAAATTCAGAGGGGTGTACTTTAGGTCTGCTTCAACCACAGCTTTAATATTATTAGTAGTATTATTATTATTAGCCATCCCTTTGGTGTAGAGGTGTTGCTATATCTTATTCCAAGTCTCTGGGTTCGTATTCCGACCAGTACAAGTATTTTAATTCTGGACTGGTAGGAGCCTTTCTCAAGCTCTTAGTTAGAGGAAGAAGGTGCACAGTGGGAAGATGACGCCACTGACCGAGTGTACATAGACGAACAGTGGTTGCTATGGTTAAAATGGTGCTGGGAAATTTATGTCGATAATTTCAGATTGACACCCAGCCCAAAAACGTAACCATGTTAGAATGTTATAGTTCAATCAGGGGTACATTAGAACGAACACATGCTCTAGTCATCAAGTGTCAGCTATGTGGAGCAACTTGACCCCGCAACTATTCCAAGGACCGTGTAAAGAGGTCACTGCGGCTTAGTGGTTGTAGTGTAACATGTTGAAATCTATATATACAAGTAGATGTGTAACTTAAACATTTGGTATTCAATTTTCATTGCATTGTAATGTGCACACTGTGCTTCTTCCTGTCCACAGATCGCTTTCCTCGCCGCCGCTGTGGCTGTCGTGAGAGCTGGTATCCTCGGCGCCCCAGCAGTCTACGCTCCCGGAGCACCACTGGCTGCTCGCCCATACGGTGCGCCTCTCGCAAGAGCCTACGCTCCAGCAGGCTTTGCTCACGCTGCCGGTCCCGCTGTGCTGGCTCCTGGCGCCCCCCTGGCTGCTAGAGCGTACGGCGCTCCTTTCGCCAGACCTCTTGCTCACGCCGCAGGTCCTGCAGTATTCGCCCCTGGTGCTCCTCTCGCTGGTCACGGTTACGCTGCCCCTATCGCTAAGGCCTACGGACCAGGTCCCGTTGCTGTCGACACCGACTACGATCCTCATCCTCAGTACAGCTACGCCTATGATGTGCAGGACGCTCTCACCGGAGACTCCAAGAACCAGCACGAGTCTCGTGACGGCGATGTTGTACACGGTAGCTACAGCTTGACCGATCCTGACGGCACCCGTCGTACCGTAGAGTACACCGCTGACCCTCACAATGGATTCAACGCCGTTGTCCACCGAGAACCTCTCCACGCACCAGTCGCAGCAGCCCCCGCCTACCACGGATAATTCTCCCACATTCTAAGCAATGATACATACTGTAATTTATATTCTGTAAAATCTAAACTTTCTTGAATAAATTAATTTATTTGTGTAAATGATAAGTGTCCTTTAATCTTACCTATATTTTACACTGTATTCCCCCATAAGGTGCCGTCCTTCTTGAGAGCAGAGACACCTTTCTTCACGCTAGGAAGCTGTTAACTGATCCGCTCTCTAATTCTCAGCTGACTGCATGAGACTCAACACAACGGCACAAGTGAATCTAACCTCCGCTTTCGCAGGCCTAGGACAAACCTCAGCTCCCTCTCGCTCTCTCTCTAACACACACACACACACACACACACACACACACACACACACACACACACACACACACACACACACACACACACACAGACAGAGAGAGAGAGAGAGAGAGAGAGAAAGAGACTCTGAATGCATCACGCATTGGCACTCCTGTTCGCAAAAAGACAACTGTTAGGTAGGAAGCCCAAATTTCGTCCCCTAGCAGATTTGGACTTGTAGAAATTAAGGAATATTACGGACAACGCTAGAAACTGGTAAATATATTTATTCTCCACTTACGGGCAAGTTACAATGAAACTGTTGTAACGTAAGGTTGTCATTATTTGATATAAACACTACAAAAACTAAGCTACCAAAAATGTGTTCGTAATTCCGTCCCCCACCAAATTTAACATAGTCTTTTAGCGTTGCTTGTGGTACGTTAAACGCTTTACTACACATTTTTAACTCTTTAACTTGTCTCTCACTGCCTTAATAGCCTTTTTCATAGTCCCCTTATCTCAATGCTTGCGTTTTCCCATCTGAAAATAATAATAAACTTCATAAATAACAAATAAAATGAAGGGGGACGAAATTACGAACATTCCCTGATTTATTATAATGGCCGCTACAGTAACTCACGCCAACCACCTCACTGTAGCGATTGCACGCCAGGAACTGTACCACACGACTGAAATGCAGTCCAGTATTTTCATACACATATCAATGCTCACTCTAAGAATAACATTCTCTCAATTTAAATGCTGAACTTACTCAGCTCAGTATGAAAAATGAATCTTGTACAAGGAAACTAAACGAGCTGCACACAATCAACTCTCAAAACAAGAAACAAGACAACGGTTACGCGTGTGCGCGGAGCTAAACATTAGGTATCAGCTGTGCAAACTGGAAAACCCTAAAGGGGACACAATTAGGTGCATGGACGGAATTCCCTCCTCCCCCCCCCCCCCCGGTACACACGTGAGCAAATCCTCGTCAACTAAAACACTGCACTGGTCCACAGGGCCACGATGCCGTTTAATTCGAACAAACTTGTAAGCACATCAGCCAGATAGTAACTATGAGTGTCTATTGTTACATTTTACAAACAATTATTAAGATGCCGTGTGGCATAACTCTACCAATAATTCAACTACACATTAATTATCCACCGAAACAAAGTCTGAATTTAGAAAAACTGGGATGGATACAGGAGAACAGATAGTTAACGAAACGCTTGCAGATCAAGTGATTATAGCACTAAGAGATCCAACTCACCTTGTCACTCAAATGTTTTCTGGAGGGTGGCATAGTGTTTTTTCTTGTTTGCGGGTACCCCAGTTGCTACCTCCCCCACTCCCACCCCTACCCGGCGTGGCGATCAGCACAAATCTACACCTCATCGAACATGCTGTTAGTTCTAAGAAGGAGACAGCAGGGAAGATAGCGAGAAATTGATACTATGGAAGTATCAGCCTGTTCCCATGTCAAACATGCTACCGAGCAGATTAGGTATTAGGTTGCTTGGTACTAGCTCTTGGTAGTAAGGGCCAGGAAAAACCCAGAGGCGGAAATAGAAAGATGCCTACAGATAAAACCTGGTAAGTTATACATAGCACATGCAAGGTTGTGGACTGGAAGAATCCGGAGGTTGTATTATTTATACTAGACTTAACTAAAGTTGGCGTCTGACAGGTAAGGTTGGAGGGAGGAGCATTGCACGTGCCATTTCACGATGTTGCCACATTCCAACATTCCTTTCTACATGCTCTTACCCCTCGCTTCCGGCTCACTTGTTCCCTCCTTCATTCTGACCGCTGTGATCTGCTGTAGACTACCTGGCCAGGCGGTGTCGTCCCATTTGCGATCACTCTTATACAATCAATCAGGTTGTTATCAGTGACAGTGACAGGTTTGGCAACTCCGAGCAAGACGAGCTGCCCTGAAGTTTTATCTCCATGGCAACCGCATTCGCCCCACCCTCGTTTCCATAGCGACCACACAGCCACTCCCTTTATCCCGCCTCGGCAGGCAGTAAACGGACCTCCCTCTAAGAAATGTCAGACACCAACTCTTATTATTAGCAGTATAGAAATGTGTATCCTGTATATCATAACCATTTTAAGCTCGACGACGCCGAAATATAGGTATTATTGCCAGAAAAATGAATCTTAATGAGGCTAATTATGGCTGCCGAAGCCTGTCGCATTCTATGGGGCAATGGTTAATGACTGAAAGATGAAATGAAATGATACTGGAGAATGTTACTGGAATGAAAAATGACAAAGAAAACCGGAGTATCCGGAGAAAAACCTGTCCCACCCCCACTTTGTTCAGCACCAATTTCACATGGAATGACCAGGTTTTGAGCCACGGAACCCAGCGGTGAGAGGCCAGTGCGCTGCCGCCTGAGCCACGGAGGCTCTCTAAAAGTTTCCTTTAAAAAGCCTTTTTTTTTCAAATCAAGATTTAGAACATTTGCGGTAACCCAAACCTATACAACAATGTTATACAGTTAACTACATTCTTCAACTGTTGGGAAATACAGCACTGCCGTATCTTCCATCAAAGAGAAATGTGTTGGAAACGACATGTGCTCACTATTGCACAGTGTTAGCTACGAAGCGTTCAAAATTAAAGCAACAAACGAAAATCTTTTCCTTTTGTGATTTTTAAATCACGAAATTGTATCAGGTAGAGTCGAATATTGTGTAAAAACAACGTAAACATTGTAACATGCAGTCATAGAATCACCCGATCAGGAATCGAACCCGCGACCCTCTGAACCTAAGGCTGAACTTTCAGCCAATGCGCTGAACTCAAGTTACTACTATACCAAAACTGATTGTAAAGTAGGGACCGATGACCTTCGATGTTAGGCCCCTTAAAGCACCAAGCATCATCATTGTAAAGTAGCAAAAGTAACGAATCATTGTTGTCAACTTTGTGTAAGATTAAAGATCGGTCTATCAATCGCCACTGATCTGCATTTAGTGATTGTCGCTCAGACGGCAGATAAATGGAAGAAAGCCAAGCGGCCACCCATCCTAATACTGACCACACCCAATGTTGCTTAACTGCGGTGAACGGACGAGAACCGGTGTATTCAACGAGGTATGGCCGAAGAACACTAAGGAACATAAATTACAAAGGAGAATTTTTGAAAGAAAATAACGACGGTATTGTGAAATTTTGTCCGTCTCTGTAGTGTAGTGGATACAGTGATCTGCCAACTGCGGAGGCCCTGGCTCCATTCCCGACTCTGGCACGAAATTTGATAAGTGGTACGAGGGCCGGAACTAAGTCCAGTCAACCTCGGGAGATCAAATGAGTAGAAGGGAGTTCGATTCCCTCCACAGCCATCCTCGAAGTGTTTTTCCGTGGTTCCCCACTTTTCATCGAAGCAAATGCCGGGATGGTACCTAACATAAGGCCACGGCCGCTTCCTTCCCTCTTCCTTGCCTATGCCTTCCAATCTTCCCATACCCCACAAGGCCTCTGTTCAGCAGTTAGGTGAGGCCACCTGGGCGAAGTACTGGTTCTCATCCCCAGTTTCATCCCCGCACCGAACGTCTCACGCTCCAGGACACATCCCTGGAAGGCGGTGGGATCGCTTCTTCTTCCTTCTCCTATTGCTACCGCTTTTTCCCCACACCTGTGAGGTCGCGGGTGCGAACTGTGTCGCACAAGTGGATTTAGCCCTGTTTTTCGGCCGGACGCACTTCCTGACGCCAGACCTATATGGAGGGATGTAATCACTATTGCGTGTGTCTGTGGTGGTTGGTAGTGTGGTCTGTTGTCTGAATATGATGAGGAGAGTGTTGGGACGGACACATACGCCCACTCCCCGAGCCAAAAGAATATTCAGAAGCGATTAAAATCCCCGATCCGGCCGGGAATCGAAACCGAGACCCTCTGAACCGAAGGTCAATACGCAATGGCAGCAAATACAACTTAAATATTAGTGCATCCTACTGAAACAAGTTCCCACATATTAATAAGCTGATGATACTTGGTTTAGTATTGTCTGTAATTCTTAATCTGCTTACCCTCCAGGGTTGCTTTTCCCTCGGACTCAGCGAGGGATCCCACCTCTACCGCCTCAAGGGCAGTGTCCTGGAGCGTGAGACATTGGATCGAGGGATACAACTGGGAGGAAGACCAGTACCTTGCCCAGGCGGCCTCACCCGCTGGGGAAACGACAGAAAACCACTTCCAGGATGACTGAGGTGGGTATCGAACCCACCTCTACTCAGATGACCTCCCGAGGCTGAGTGGACCCCGTTCCAGCCTTGGTATCACTTTTCAAATTTCGTGGCAGAGCCGGGAATCGAACTCGGGCCTCCGGGGGGTGGCAGTTAATCACACTAACCACTGTAACTACAGAAGTAAATGTATCTCAATAAATCTGAAGGAAGCAGTATAATTGTTGGTAAACGCACAACATTAATCATAAATACAACTTCGATTATTGGTAGTACCGTAACAATATCAGCTCGAAGTTCCGGTACCGATTATGCATAAACATTAACACATTTTACGTCGGACTCTGGCGAAAAAATGTAACTATTTTTACAATCCACTTTACGTCGACGATGGGATAGGAGCAGGAAGGATGACGCCGAGGGTGTCTGGTGTGAAAATGGGAAATCATCTTCAGGACTGCCGGGGTACGAACCACTATCTGCCGAATGCAAGTAGACAGTTGCGTAATCCTAACAGCACGGGTAGCTCGTTCGGTATTTTGTTATTTTGTATTATAGGTTCCCGTAGGAACTTTCAAAAATTGCTAGATCCAGCGATATTTCACACCGAACCTAGCGGGGTATTGGTAAAAGTTTTCAAATAGCAAAAATCGCACCTCAGATAGGCTTCATTGGTTACGATATTGCCACTGCGCAAAGTTGACGTCATTGGCGTACAGCGTGGTATTTCTTCCAGAGCAATTGTATAGTACCAATGAGTGATAACAAGCATTTCCCATGACTTCCAAGATCAGCAACATATTTAGAGAATATCTGTACAGGTGAACCGATCCACGCTATTGATATCCGGCAAAGCACTCATTCAAATTATGAATAAACTACATAGACATATCAACATTCATCCTCTTATGTAGCAAAAACGATTCTAGGCTTTGCATTCTAAACGAACAGGGGATACAACTAAACCCTACAACACAAACAAGTCGTCACGCACGGACAGGTTTTCAAAGGGTGGCATGGCAACCCCACATCAGAGGTGGTTTGGAACAAGGGAGATATAATTATGACTTCAGAGCCCCCATCCCCTTCTCTAACTGCGTCACTGAAACTGTGTTTTAAGGGATGTCGTTTTAATCTAGACCAGAGGTGTTCACGCTGGGCAATTCGTCCCGCAGCCGCATAGCACTGTGAAGGTGCGTTTTCCAAGGTGCGATTGTAGCGACTTCAGCCGCCAGTCGCGCAGTCCAGTCCGTCAGAAATGGACGAGAGAACGGGTGTTTTCGTTAATGGCAAGGCTTTCCTTGACATTTTAATGACAGAATGAGAAGACGACGACCATTTACTGTCATTTTTATACCAATCCCATCCCGAACATTGTCTCGTACAGACATATCCTTGCACTGCGGGTGCTTTAAATCGTACATACATTAATGCTCGGAAACTGAGTGGCAAAGAGCTATATCATGCGAGTGACTGAACTGTCCCTCGACTTTTCGTTGCTTCGACATCGTACCCAAAGTCAATAATTAACTGCTACACAACATATATATTACTTATATCAATTGTCGCAGCGACTGCTCACTGCACACTGCGCCGCGAGTCGCAGACCAAACTCAAAATGCGCATGCGCAAAGGTCGAAACTGCTGTCGCCGTGCGGCTACAATCGTCGCAAGTTGGATCGCAGTTGCAGTACGCAGTTTACCACGGAACTTCAGCTCTGGCAGGTATGGCGAATACTGCTGCTATGTTAAGAGATGTGAGTTCAGAGTTTGTGTTTGAAATGGTATGTTACAGATTCAGCCGGCGCTCCACTTTTCATGTATTTTTCCTGTCTTCTGAGAGCATCTCACAGCGAATGCCTCAGTTTCTCCCACATCGCCTTTGCTTCAGCACCTGCAACAAAGGCTTCGTGGCTTGTATCATACAGAACTTCGCGAACAGTTTTTCTTCCATTTCAAACTACAAAACACAATATGAAAACCAAAATCACCGCGACAAACGGAAATGTCCAAATAAGGGCGAAAACAAAGTTATAATAGTCCTCCAGGGTGAATTTTTATCGGAGAGCTTCAGTATGATGTATGTCCTCCACGAGCATTTATCACAGCTTGGTACCTACGTAGTATGCTCCGTGTAAGTCGACGAAGGTCACGTTGCGGTATCAGGTCAATTCTTCAATGAGAGCCTGTTCGAGGTCTTGGAGAGTCTGTGGTGGAACGGGACGCCCATGAACACTTCTGTCAAGCCTATGCCACACAAGCTCGATGGGGTTAAGGGCAGGACTCGCATTTGGTCATCCCATCTCTTGATTGTCCAGTTCTCGCAAGACAGCTCTGGTGATGCGCGGTACATGAGCCCTGGCATTGTCGTGCATGAGTACGAATTCAGGGCCAACACCATATGCAGTAACCAACACATATTGAAGCAGTATCTGCTCGATGTACCATACAGCGGTAAGATTACCACGGACGAGGACAAGATCCCTACGGCCATCAATACTGATGCCACCCCACACTATCACAGAACCTTGTCCGAATCGGTCGCCTTCCTGGACAACATTTGCCATGTACTGCTCACCACGACGTCTCCATACACGTTAACGTCCATCACGCTGTGTCGGGGGAAATCTGGACTCGTCTGTGAACAACACAGGCCTCCATTGACGTGGGTACGGGCAAACATGGGGCGAGCTGTGCGATGTTGCTGCGTTCAACGGGGCACTCGAACAGGACGTCTGGGTCGTAAGGACACTTCTCTTAACCTGTTCCTTACTGTCTGGTCCAACACCGTGACTCCAGTGACCCTCCTGAGGTCTTGTTGCAGTTCTCTTGTAGTTGCTGAACGACGCCGCAACGCACAGATGGTCAGATATCGGTCATTTTGTGGGGTTGTCCTGCATCCACGAGACCTTGTCTAACCCTTCTTGTGAACTGACCTGTCTCATTGTAGCGATTCCACAAGCGGTGAATAACTGACGGGGAGACATTGAGATCCACAGCAACACGACGATAAGTCCATCCTTTCTGGATCAAAGTGACGGCCCTTCCGACTTGAACCTCGTTAAGATGCCTCATGGGATGTGCTGGTTGACGTACAACGTGCTCAAATGACCGCAGTAGTCTGTGTACCTCACAACGACACATTCACTTTGTTTTGAGGGGTCATCTGACAGTTTAATGCATGGCTACGCCTACAAATGGAGTGTAACTTCGATTTGACATACCCTGTGTAGCTAAGGTCTCAAGGTATGCTGTACGACCATTGGAACTCCATCTACCATATTAACGTTCACATACCAGACGTTACAAAACATATTCCCCTAATTTTTTTGAACTGTGTATTTGTTCACATAATGTATAAATGTTTTTATACAAAACTGAACTGAAAATATTAGACTACTCGGTCGATGGTTCGAAAGACCTATTAGAGGTGGGACCGTTTCGGAAACACAGCCGTTGTTGAATAAAGCCGTTAAAAGAAATAACATTTTGCAGTGCCGCTCTACTGTTGAGCTCTTCACTACCACAGTTTCACAAGCGATACGTATATAAAACCGTCGTTAGCAAACATTGCATTTCTAGAAACTTGGGTTTTCCTCTGTAACTAGAATAAGTCACATGCCAGGTAGACCATTTCGGAGAGCTTCACTGCTACTGGCTGATGCTCCTGACATCACCGAGAGAAAGAATACAGATGATGAAAAGTATTCATTCCCCTCCCTGAAGGGGAGGGGCGGGCCACCTAGAAGGTAACGTCTTCTCTCTGGCCAGGAGATTCGGCCCAGCTGCGGGTTTAATGGAGTAGGGGATGGGCTAGGATGGTTTGGCATGGTGAAGGAGGTGGGCGATTTTTGCTCTGGATGTGTGCTTTATTACCATCTTGGGCCTTTTACAATTATTTCAGAATTTTACAGATATTTCATTTACAATTTACAAATTAAAACTTACAACTGGTGTATTCGTTAAGTGATGGTATATACAATGAAGTGAGATAAGAATTTTCCCATGTATATGTAGAACAAATGTTGTAATGGGCAGTGGCGGCTCATGATGATAGAAATGGGTGGGGCACATTCAACATATTAGGATCACTAGGAATCAATTAAATTAATCTTAAATTAATCCACCATTGAATATATTATTCATTGTACAATTCCTCTGTATGAGCCTTTGGCTCGTTGGAATTAATTATTGAAATAAATATCTATCTATCATCTACCTTTTTATTTCTTGTGTATGAAACTGCAATTGTAGGTTCTATTTTTACCTTTGAACGATTTATGCTAAGCTCTGGTCTTGGTCGGCCCATTTCTTTAGCTAATAATCTGTTTTCGTAATTAAGAGATTTTTTTTTTGGTAATTAGCTCACATGATTCACTTTAAAAACACTTATGCTCGCACAGGAATACACTCAGATACATCACACTAATCTTCACACACTTTTCAGAATTACAATGAACATCGACACGGATGAACACTATTAATCTAACAGACGTACAAGGTAAGCATAGGTTTGCTTTTGCGCGCGTTAATAATACATATGCCGACAAGAAAGTGTAACTGGGTGCTATCTAGTAGGCTGTAGGAGAAGTAAGTTCAAAATACGAACTAGCGCTGAAGTGTCACGTCGTAGAAATACTGTGACCGGGTCAATGGAATTTGCCATAACCCCCTTCACCCCTCACAGCTCACAGAATGAGGGGATGATGTTCAGGTATAAGAACGAGTCGGTCCCATCCAGGATTAGACCTTTACTATGTTGCCTAGTTTAGTCCAGGGCTGCTAGAACAAGAACAACTATGGTGAATCATAGCCTCTTGAACTCACTGAAGGTGGTCGTAATCGTGCATAATGTTTTGATTTTTATAATAGTTTTAATCGGTGGGGGGGCACGTGACCATGTGACCTAAAGGCAGAACCGCGCCTGGTAATGGGGCTATTTGCAATATGGCACCAACTAGATAGTTATAATTACATGAATACGGTATATTGAATGAGATGAGATGATAGGAGTTCTACAATACAGAGTAGAACAAATGTTGTAATTGGACTATTTACAATAGTGCTACGCCAGATTCAATGGATTGAGTCTTGCATGTTACAGGTAGTTAGCCGAACATTTTTGATTTATAGCTATTTCAGACAGTTCACTCAGCCATTAAATACAGAACTAATGGATCTTTAGATGCCGTAGCACGTATCATTTAAAACAAATACGAAAACATACGACTTCAAATGCGTATCTGTAATGACAAAGACACACTGAGAACATCTCGGACACTGGAACGCCGGCTTTCTGAGCGCAACCTGGCAGGTTCGATCGTGGCTAAGTCCGGTGGTATTTGAAGGTGCTGAAATACGTCAGCATCCTCTCGATAGATTTACTGGCACGTAAAAGAATCCTGCGAGACAAAATTCCGGCACCTCGGCGTCGCCGAAAACACGCTATATGATCGAAACCAAATTTTAACACAATATACAGTGGAATGTTTTATACGTTGTTTATAAATGTCAGAATTTTATATTTCCAAGGAAAAGAGCTGTTATTAATTTTGTAAGGCAATTACTTTTTTGGCTCAGAATGGTTGGAAAATTGCGTTTTGGTCACGTTGTAATCTTTGTATATCCAATGGTTACGTTGTATGACTGTGAAATACGTAAAATTATTATTATTATTATTATTATTATTATTATTATTATTATTATTATTATTATTATTATTATTGTTACGGAGTTTTGTGGATGTGCAGAGGTGAAAGAAGGTGCTGGGATGAACAGGTCTCAATCTACGAAATTAAAGTTAATTTAAAATTTAACAAGGTTATATTTTCTTTTCGAGATAAAGAAATAACAAATATAACAGGTACTCAGTAGCCGAAACACAAATCGAGAATGTACAATTACAGAGTTACAGAATTCGGGCTCCGAGAGCCAGACACACAATTCTTGAGCTATAAGCCCAACCTTACGATATACAGGATTCAACAAAGGGGCAGAAGACCCCAATCATGCCCAGGAGCACTTGCTCCCAATTACACAGTAAAGCCTCCTCGAGGCGCGCAGAAACAGATTTTAAGAAAGAGCAACCCGCTCTTAAGTTCAAGCCTATCAAAGGCCACACCAAACTCCACGTTCAAGCTGTCCTCCAAGGACATATACACAGGGGTAAAAATACCCAACCTACTGAGGCGTATTCAGTGAAGAAACAGAAATATTACATGGCCTCCACAATACCAACTTGAGAGGAGGCGAAACTGCACTCCAAATACGCCTTATTAAAACCTACTTGGCACTAGGCCTCTAATGCAAGGGCTAATCCCATACTAAAGAGGTGACTTATAGAAGGAGACAATTTACATTACGTTAAGGAAGAAACGGTTGTGAAAATAAGTTCACCTCAATGCAATATGAGTGGGAGCTCGAGAGGGTTCAGCACTCTCTATCCGAATACGTAGTTTAAAAAGATAGAATTGATAACAAGTGTCTTTACATTTTAGGGGAAAGTTACATGGTAAAAGGCTTCGGACCTGCCCCGAGAGTTAAACTGCTGAGCTAGCAAGAAAAGAAGTTATTAAAAGGCCATTACCTAGTGGTTGAACTGCTGCCCGAAGAAAGAGGCGCTTCCCGCCCCCTGCTACGTACTTTACACACTAATAGATGTTACTGAAGTGGCCCGGAGACCCGAAAATCAGCAGTTTATATACCCTCGTGGAAAGTTCGAGGCGTTTCAGGAATGAGAACACCCGCCTACAAGCCTTTTTATTGGATAATGGCAAAAACTACTACACTAGACGAAGAAGAAACACCTTATTGGTGGAAAATTAATTACAGAAATTCCTTATTGGTCAAATTCAAAACTGGCGGAAAGAAAGGGTTGATATTGCCAACTTCAACAATGACTGAAAGAAATTTAACAAAGAACAAACTTATGAACCCAAAATTTCTCCAAAAACACAGTTCTTTCACTTCGCACTAGGGTGCATAATTGTAGTCCTTCAGTAGTGCCATCTAGAAGAGAATGTTCGCACTTCTTGCTACAGATAAAACAAAAACGAATCGAAACTGACATAGTTCAGAACACTTCAATATTTATAATAATGACATCTTCTGAGAAATCGTTGAATTAGTATGGAAGTTAAAGTTCAGGCTTCCTCCAGTAGAGGAGTTTTAACTGGCGCAAAGTTTGAATTAGCGGCGTGGAGGTGTACCACCCGGTACAATTATTATTATTATTATTATTATTATTATTATTATTATTATTATTATTATTATGTGCGTATGGACCCAATGGATCACGCAAAGCTCTAACGATTCTGTTTTCTGAGTTGCCAAACAGCTCTCATCCTTTCTCCGTGGATCTTTTTTCGTTCTTCTGTGCACTTTGCTCCAGTCTTCTTTTTCACTTCGTTCTCTGGTTGCACTTTCCATCCATTAATTTTTTTTCCTGTAGAGGTTTCTGTCCGCGGTGTCATTTGAGTTCATCTAGGCTTTTTTCCAGATCCTTCTTCACTTCCAGTACCTATGGAATATTTTTTAGATGTTCTATGTAGGTGAGAATCTTGTGTGTCAGTCTGCGAACGTGCCCATAAAATTTCAGACGTCTTTTGCGGATGTCTGCTGCAATGTTGGAAAGCTCTTTGTCACTTTGCGTGACCTCAGTCTATATCCAGAGAATTGTTGTTGTTACGGAGATATTGTGGAGAGCAGAGGTGTAAGAAGGTGCGGGCACAAATGGGTGGATATAAGACAGTCAAATGAGTAATTTAAAACTATAAAATTAGAGCTACAATTCTTTCTCTTTTTTTTTTTCAAATTTTAAATCTATACACTTTGCTAAGAAAGCAACAATTCAGGTACAGGACTAGCTCGTTAGCCTAGGTACAATGTTGGAAAAATCAGAATAATCAACAAATCGCCAATTAACTATCAGAGCTTAAAGCTCCCATTTTACAAATGTTACTTGACACCTATGTCAACGGCCGTAGCAGTGTTGAAACACCGGATCCCGTGAGATCTCCGAAGTTAAGCAACATTGGGCGTGGTCAGGAGCTGGATGGGTTGCCACGCGCTGTTGGTGGGGGCTAAGGGAATGGAGGAGCGGAAAGGAACTGGCCACCCTACCGCACGTACTCCGGCTCAGGAACACCTCTGCGGAGGTTCGGACCTGCCTTCGGGCAGAGTAACCCTTACCTACCTACTTGACACCTACGGCTCTACTCCATCAACAGTGAAGAAGACTGATCTCCCAATTTTTATATAAGAAGTTTCTGAAATTATGGCATCGCACATCAAGACATACTATTTACATTTTATTGGGGAAGTAATTAAAAGCGTTGTAAGGTTAGATATTCTACATTTGGATGAATATTTGTATAGGTTCGAATACCTGGATAACTATAAACATATTATATTAAGAAGAAAATTAGACTCAGGGAATTTTCGTAGAATGCAACGTCCACAACAAATTTTACCCGCGTCATTCATATTCTGATGAGAAACTGTGTTTGTCTGCTTGCTCTATATCAGGGTCTCTCTAACGCCCAAAACCTCACGCTTGCAAACAGAGTTCCTGTGCACAGTGCATCGGTCACGCTCGGTTCGGCTCGGACCAACGCTTCGTCTCTGGGCTACTCGGCTAAGCTCGGCTCAACTCGGCTAAACTCAGCTCGGATTTGGAGCGCTATGGAGCAAGTGAAGAAGTGGGAGACAGGGAGAGCGAGCGAGAAAGGCGTGTGGGAAAGAGAGAGTAAGTGCTATTGATCTAAATCGAGGAGTGGGGGTCTGCACTCTGGTCAACCAAGCGAAGACGTCTTTTGCACCGTGCACAGTGCATGCACCAGGCGCATGCACCCTGAGAGGCCCTGCTCTATATTATCCGCATGTTCTTGCAGGTGCCGTCTCAACTCGCTGTTTTGTTATCCATTCTGATAACCAAATACAATATAGACGATATTTTAACCTCAAAACTGTCGCGCGCGATGTCCTTCGATAAACAAAACACAGTAGATCATCCCACTATTCGGTAGCCAGAACTACACGATCCAGGAAGCATGGGCATAACATACAGCATAGCTACATCTCATTTTCACATTTTCACACCAGGCAAATGCTGGGGCTGTACCTGAATTAAGGCCACGGCCGCTTCCTTCCACTTCCTAGGCCTCTCCTATCCCATCGTCGCCATAAGACCTATCTGTGTCAGTGCGACGTAAAGCAAGTAGATAAAAAAACAACCGGAGACGAAATGTAATATACAGTAGGCTATATGTTTAGTCTGATAACGATTCATGATGATGCTTGTTGTTTAAAGGGGCCTAACATCAAGGTCATCGGCCCCTAATGGTACGAAATGAAATGACAACAAAAAAATTCAAAATCATAAACTGACCAAAAGAAAAAAAAACATCATGAAGAAGGAATGGATGGACATGTAGCAAAAAAACGAGCAAACAAAAGAATTAGTGGATTCAACTCAAAAAAAAGGATCATATATAATTTATTACTGACCAAGGGACCACTCCTAAAGCAGAATGCTTGATGTCGAAAGGGGTGCAAAATCCACGTCTAAGGCCCCACAGAATGGTACATGTCGCGAGTAAAGTAGAACCATGCTATTTGTCATGTTGGGGTACTAATCAAAAGTAGCGAAGACTCACAGTGTCCCACACAAGATGGTACTAATCACAACTATTGTACTTCGTACAGGTAACGCAGACCTAAGGTGTTTCTCACACAATGGCGCCACTCATAGCCAACGCAAACCGATGAGTTTCCTCACCTAGGTGTACTAGCCATGGGTGCTGGTCCCACGGGCCCCGTGGTGTTCCATACATAGGGGGTACAACTCACAGGCTACGCCCAGACCCGCGGTGTTGCTCACATGGGTACGACGCACGGGTACTGGAAAACCACAGGGGAACCAATCTCTGCTTCTACTAATCACAAACCTATTGCGTACCAAATATAGTGGTACTACTCGTAAGAAAAGGCGACCCATGGCGTTCCCCGCGTGATGGTACTAATCAATAGTCGCCCCTTGTAGTCGCCTCTTGCGACAGGCAGGGGATACCGCGGGTGTATTCTACATGGGTGTCCCCCACCCGCAGGGGGTTATATATAACGATTCAAACATGCAACCATTTCTACACTTGTAATGTTAAAACAATATAATTAGTTTTAATTTTTCAGCATTTATACGGCCAAAGAAACACATTTTACTAGACAATTCGTTTATTCTGAGGGGGCATTTGTAAGGAAACATCGCACAAATACTAATTCTACTGTCTTCAAAATATAGATAAGGGTCAAAGTGCTATTATGTACAAAAGATACGGAAATAACTATACTAGACTTAACGAAAGTTGGCGTCTGACAGGTAAGGTTGGGGGAGGAGCACTGCACGTGCCATTTCACGATGTTGCCACATTCCAGCATTCCTTTCTAAATGCTCTTACCCCTCGCTTCCGGCTCACTTGTTCCCTCCTTCATTCTGACCGCTGTGATCTGTTGTAGACTACCTGGCCAGGCGCTGTCGTCCCATTTGCGATCACTCTTATACAAGCAGGTTCTTATCAGTGACAGTGACAGGTTTGGCAACTCCCAGCAAGACGAGCTGCCCTGAAGTTTTATCTCCATGGCAACCGCAGTCGCCCCACCCTCGTTTCCATGGCAACCACACAGTCACTCACTTTATCCCGCCTCGGCAGGCAGTAAACGGACCTCCTTCTAAGAAATGTCACACACCAACTCTTATTATTAGCAGTATAGTGATGGGCAAACGATACCTGTGTTCGAGCGGGATCGAGCCGAACCGATACGCGCCGAGATTCGAGCCTGTTCGAAGCAAGCTCGAGCAGTCACGTGATCGAAGGTGGATTCTGACTCGGGCTACAGCGCGAACGTGCAGATATTCCAAATGAGATGTTTTCATTCCCCTCCTCAATGGGGGTGGGGAGAAGGAGGGACGGGCCACTCAGAAGGTGACGTCTTCTCTCTGGCCAGGAGATTTGTGGGGGTTTGGTGGTTTGTGGGAGTAGGTTGCAGGGAGGTGAGGATTGACTTGTAGAGGAGGGAGGCGAGGGGATTTTTACCTATCATTTATTTTCCTTAGTTATATACAGTTGATAGTACAAAGTTTTAAATTGGTGTTGGAGAGGTACATTAGTGAGTTCACAAAATCATAGAGTACAGGGTGCTACTACAATATTTACAATACAATAACAATTAATGGTTCACTGTTTAAATTGATGTTGGGGAGGTACATTGGCAGGTTAACGAAACACCATTACAACATTTTACAATACAAAGTGTTACAATATTTACAATACGATATATACACATAGCTCAATGCATTTTAAGTCGCAATTGATTTCTGTAAAAATAATATATACTTGGTCATAAGTGTCCATTACATTACAATGTGTGCAGCTGTTTGTTGTTCTACTACGGAATGATGCAAATTTACTACTTGATTTTTATAAATAAAAAATAAAATTATTACACAGAAATTAAATAGAATACAGTTTGCTCACAGGGCTTCATGATATAAGCAAATAGCATATGAGGTGAAGAACCACTCACGCAGGTGTGTGTATGATATTGATAACGAAGTTGCGCGCTGGCATATATTACTACATTCAATCACTGAGGTGTATCTTATGAAGAATGCCCATAAAATTAGAAGGTTTAGATTATGATAAGATGCAGCGAAAAGGACAAAGCATGCATCCGAAATATTCCCAGAAGTATTTCCTCCCAAGGCAGTACTTGTGTACCTTGTAACAACCGTGCGTTTGACACAATATTATGAATACGGTAATATTATTGTTACGTTGTCACGCTATGGGCGGGTAAGGAGCAGGCGAGGTGCTCCGTCTGTCCTCAGTGGTGGGGGGTTTGACTCCCCTCCCTGGGAAAGAATTATCCATTTAGGGCCAGTTCTACCATCTGCTGGTAAAGTGGCTGGCAGCTGCCCGGGAGGTAAACTACCTGGAGGTGTAAATCGGCTGGTACTTTGGCTTGCGTCCAACCACCTCCGTGCAAGCGTTAGGTAGCTACCCGGAGCTAGACACCGATATACGAAGTTGGCTAGACTGATTTTCAGCGACTTCTCGCTTTCGAGTGTGGTGCTATCTATCGTCAGATGCACGAAACTCATTTCGATTGTCTTATTTCCCTGTGCTTGCGTTTGCTGATTATCAACAAAAAGCCTAATAAGGGGAGTCTTAAGAATTATGGACAACGATTTATGTCAAGCTTTCGTGATTTTAATCTATGATCTTCAATATCAATACCTCATTGGGATTAAAATCCTCGAGATTACATTTTCTTACGCCCGTTATAACCTGCCATGTAAGGCAGCGTTTTTGAAAAGTATTCTTGTAGTAAACTGATCAAGTCGCTCGCTCCGTAATAGAAGGTACGCAGGTTTTCATCGTATTTCTAATTTACATTTTAAAATGTATTTTCGTTCCCTGTCGTTGTTCTTAACTCTCTTTTACGTGGTTCCATACACGTAGGCCTATATACACACATGTTCTTTACGGACTGATTGCCTTTGAGCATTCTATCTGCAGGCTTCTGTGAATTAATTATCTCCAAAATGCTCTATTTGCAACTACTTCTGTGACCTCGTTCAATTCCACATGCTTCCATTTATTGATAAAGCATTTCATTCTAATTTTTAACTTTATGGAGATAAAGTTGGAAGGTACTGTAAATGTAAAGAACTAATCGGGATAAATATCCATTCATAGGAAGAGGAATTCGGGAATGGAATAGTTTCCAATTTCTTCGAAATAATTTACAAGAAGACTACGTAAACAACTAATAGGGAATCTGCTACCTGGGCGACAGTCCTACGTGCTATTAATCATAACACCACTTTCTATAAGTACCGTAGCATACATATAAAGCAATTTCCTAGTAGACATAATATTGCGATTAAATATTTCAATGAAATTTATTAACAAAAGAACGTATGAAAAGAGGCATACAGATTAACACAACGCTAATAATGGAAATAAAAAAGATTCGTCATAATAAAGCCTCGAACCTGCATACCTCGTATTGCAAAGTAAGCGTGTTAGCCATTCCGCTACGAGAACACTTGAACAGTTAAGATACATAAATTGAGTTATACCTCGTGTCTGAAAACTGAAAAAAGTTGAAAATTAGAGGCCATTTGAAATTATTCCCAAATAGATTTTGATTTTATATCCTTTTAAAGTTTCTTTACGAAAGCTTGACTTATAAAATGTGTTCCCTACAGTAAGCTACCGATGCGAGAGGCTGGTGTAACCGTTGCAACACAAGGGAAGCATTAATGTTCAAGATCCGGCAATACAATATCGGCCACTATTACAGTATTATGTTTTTTTGTTTTTTTTTCCAGTATACTAAGCTAATTTAAGTTGTATGTCACCAGAAATACAGCTAATAATGTTCCACTCTCAAAACTTACCCGGCAGGTAAAGTCTTATCGGACCCTCGAAGTGGCCGATAATTTACCCGCCGGGTAACTACGATTTATGCTGCCGATAGCGCTATCTGGGGGTGGTCGAACGGAAACATCGTTTTACACGGAGGGCAAACTACGCGCTACTTTACCAGTAGGTGGTAGAACCGGCCCTTAATCGTATAGAAGAATTTGAGTAAGAAAGGACTGATATCTCCTCAATCGTGTATACAAATACACTTATAAATATTATCAAGCAACAATGTTAACTATCAGATAGCGTGAGATATATCAACATAAAAGGTATCCCTTCGGTGAGTCGGGATTTTAAGCTATATCCTTACCAAATTTCAGGTCAGTCGGTCCGGTAGTTATCGAGCCTATTCGGAACCAACAAAAAAACCATCTCATGGTGTTAAAAAAATCCAGACCCTGCCGGTAATCGAACGCGAGACACCTGTGACCAAAGGCCAGCACGCTATCAATTTAGCTATGGAGCCGGACGAGCAATGCGTCAACAACTGAAGATAAAGTATCATACATTTTTAGTCTTATAACCATTTACATAAGTAACTATTTCGACACGTGTAATGGTTTCCTTTTTCTGTATTTATACGGCCTAAGCAACACATTTTAGTAGGCAACTGGTTTAGCCTATTCTGATGGAGGCATTTTTAACGAATCATCGCACAAACACAAATTCTGACTATCTCCAGAATACAGATATGGATAGAAATTATATTATGTACAAAAGACAGGGAAGTAACAAAGTGTAAACAGCACGCGAACCGCTACTGTCCAGCATAATACTCTTACACATCTTTCTCAAGTTTTCTGGGTGTTAGTAAGAGCAAGCCGCTAGGTTACGGCGGGCACAAAAGCTCGAACTTGTTCGAACTCGGATGTCATCTGTTCGAGCAGCAGGAGCCGGGTCACGCACATCACTTGTCAACATATTCCCCGCAATTTCTGTATTTGTATTTCTATTTTGCGCTCCCATAAGAGCTTCCAAAAATTGCTAGAGCCAGTGATATTTCACACTGGTCCTAGCGGGGTATTGGTAAAGTTTTCAACTAGCAATAATCGCACCTCAGATAGGCTTCATTGGTTACGATATTGCCACTGCGCAAAGCTGACGTAATCGCCGTACACCTGGTTATTTCTTGCATTTTGGCTGTATTATGACTGCGAGTGCTCAACCATACAGTTTGCTGATTTCGATCACAATGCAGATATTGCTCCATAACTTCTCTAGGGAATAAAATTTAATATTATTTTTCATCAAACTTATCAATTAAAATCCCCGAAAATGTACAATGCGTAAGTATTTCGGCACATTTTCTTAATATTTAGAGGGAAAAATTTAAGTATTTTCGTCCAGGTGAGTCGTGAATCCAGTTCCACCCCTCCACTAGATGACTCAGACTGGTTTCTGAAAGGTTGCTGGACCGTATTCCCATCATTCACTGAGGTGGTTATTGTAATGGTTACGAATAATAATAATAATAATAATAATAATAATAATAATTATTATTATTATTATTATTATTATTATTATTATTATTATTATTATTATTATTATTATTATTATTATTATTCATGATTTCTTCAAAGTATGCTGAATCTAAGGACACAAGGCTAGTGTAGTTCAGCACCTAAATACAACTGGAGTAACCAGTCGTACTAAACACTGCTAAGGCATAAGAAAATGGCGTCGGTAAATGCAGAGTGGGTCTCGGCCTAAGTGGGCCCCCCGAAGGGAGATCGGATCACATCTCCAAACTCTGAAAGTGGACTGAATAGCCCTCAAAACACCCCCCAAACATTTTTCTTCGGCCGGGTGGCGCCACATCTCTAATTACGCGCCCAGCCGACCCAAAAAAGCAAAATTGGCCAGACACCAAGAGGAAGTCGGCCCTCCCCATAATGTACTATACTTGCATTGCCCACGATATTGACCCAGCAATTCCAACAGATGACATCCTTACGGAACTTCGCCCCACAGGCGTCTACGCTGCCACTCGACTTTATCATCTCGACAAACCAACAAGAGAAGTACTATTATATTATCTAGTGCTCGAGGACGTCTACAACGCTCTAGACAATGGGGTATATATCCAAGGACAACTGCATCGAGTGCAAGATACCCCAGGGAAATTACTCGACCGGCTAATGAAGAAGCACGCCACAGCCACCGCCCCTACTGGCACATCACACCCACAGCAGTTGCTCTCTCCTTACACCTCACGGACCACCACCGTCACCACCACTACTTCCACCTCCTCTCATTTTACCTCCAACGCCCCTACCACCACCACCACAACTACTACCCACCCCTCTCCCATAATGGCATACCACCCCCCACCCTCCCACGCTCAGGGCCCGCAGGAAGAAGTAACAACGCCGCCAAATGAAGCAATAGCACTTCAAGCAGACAATACACAACCACCAACACCAGATACTGTACGACCGCTAACTTCACCGCCCAGCCAGAACAACCTATACAGCTGTGTTGCCTGTGGCGTGGAACCTAACCTACCACCAACAGCTATCCTCCAAGAACTCCAAAAAGCAGGAATCCCGGTGAAGAAAGCCATTAGGATCCACAACGATGATGGCCCTACATATTTAGTACGCCTGCAACTACCAACGCCCGAAGACGTCCAGCGCCTCATCACCCAAGGGATATACCTCAACGGTCGACATCTCCGGATAGAACCGTCCCGCTCTCCGCCCCTAACTCCTAACCAACATAAATCACCCCGCCACCGCACACGCCCCCGGCCTGCAACCCCTCAGCAACCTCCCAGTCCACACTTCCGTTTTCCACCATTTTCACCCAGCAACTATCCACCACTCCCACCTGCAATCTTTCCACTACCCCCTCCTCCATCCAACCTCCTAAGTCTCCTACTCACCTCCCTGGTAAACTTCTCATCCCTGTATCACATCCTAGCACTCCACATCCTCCCTCCACCTCACGAAACCCGTCACTTCATCACATCACCATCCGCAACCTGGGTGTAAAATCGCTCATGTAACTCTCATAAACATCCATAAAGCTCTGTATATATGTATGCAACTTTGTCAATACACACAGACAATGTAAATCTGTCAATAAAGCGCAAGAGAACCTACACTTCCTTTATCCCGTCTCCTTTACTTATTCAAACCACCTTTTCCCCCATCTCCCTCTTTTTTTCACTCCTTCCCAACCCCGTCATCTCTCCTGGCCAGAGAGAGGGCGACACCCTCTAGGTGGCCCGCCCCACCCCATCAGGGTGGGGAATGAAAACTTGCGAGCAGCAGCAGCCTAAGTGGCCACAGCTGGACCATGGTGCAACAGTTCTGCACTCTGACCTGCCAACCGAGCAGAGGAGGGGTGGCCACGGCTCTACCGTGGCTCTACGCCTCTGCATTCGGGAGACGGGACAGGGCTGGACCTCACGGGTGACCCCAACCGTCGACTGTCCTGATAATGGTTTCCCGTGGTTTTCCGTTCTCCTGCATTAAGGCGAATGCCGGGACATTTTCTAGTATAGGCCACGGCCGCCAACCTCCTCACCTTCTCCAAGCATCTCCTTTATCGTAACAAATCTCCCAGCCTGAGAGACGGCGTCACCGTCCAAGAAGCCCGCCTCCCACTTCAGGGGAGGAATGAAAATATTTTAGTCGTAGCAGTAGTAAGAAGATGGTAAATAACATTTCTACCTGAATTTCCATAAATAAAGTGGAAATTTGTGAGCGTCCGTGGCTCGAACGTTAGCGCGCCGCCCTCTCATCGCTGGGATCCGTGGTTCAAACCCCGGTCACTCCATGTGAAATTTGTGCTGGACAAAACAGAAGCGGGACAGGTTTGACTCCGGGTACTCCGGTTTTCCCTGACATCATTCGTTCCAGGAACACTCTCCAACATCATTTCATCTGCAAGTCATTAATCATTGCCCCAGAAGAGTGCAACAGACTTCGGCAGCCGACACATTTCCTATCCTCGCCGCTAGATGGATGTTTTATTGATTCTATCCCTGACCCGGTGTAATAGCTGGAAGCAGGCTGTGTATTTTCATTTTCAAACAATTAATTCTTAGACCTGCAATGAGGATTATTAACCGACAGAAAGTCAAGATATTTCATTTTTAGAACTCTAAATAGAGTTTCGTTTGTGCATCTCGTTAACGCGATACAGATACAAAAATGCAACTAGATGTATAACCTTTGATGTCTACAACATCAAACGGGTTGCAGAGAGGACTTCGGCTGGTCCGACGGCTCTGCACTCCGACCGACCTACCGAGCAGAGGAGGGGTGGCCGCAGCTCTACCGTGGCTCTACGCCTCTGTACTCGGGAGGGGGGGGGTCTCCTCCCCACCGTCGGCTGTGTTGAGAACGGTTTCCCGTTGTTTTCCATTCACCTGCACTAAGACGAATCACAAGACAGTTCCTAGTGGTAGGCTACGGCCACCAATCCTCTCACGTTCTCCGATACAAATATCCCGGCCTGAGAGACGGCGTTACCGTCTAGGAGGCCAGCCCCTCCCCTTCAGGGGAGGAAAGAAAACAATTTCGTAGTAGTAGTAGTAGTAGTAGTAGTAGTAGTATGTGTCTAATATGATGAAATAGAAAGCAGGTATGGGACAAAATTTTAATATTCACAGAAGGATTACACATATATATACAAAACCGTGTATGTACGTCATTGTAAAGATATATTCCTACTTTAATTCTACAGTACATCGATTTATCGCAAGATACCTTGGCACAAATTCGATTAGCTTATGAAATGGACAAATCTTAATTTCTTACGGCGACTACGGAATAGGACAGGCATACAGTACAACAAGAGAGAAACCGACCGTGACTTTAATTAATGCAAAGCCCCGTTATTTGCCTGGTGTAAAAATGGGAAACCACGGAATAATTTTTAACGTAGACTCGCATTCCTCCACAATGGGTATGTAGAAAGAATGTTTTTTTTTTTTTTTAAGACGTTCATGGTGTGGTTTACAGTAGCCACGTTCTGGTTGATGAACCATGGCCAACGGCTGAGTGGCCTAGTAAGTGGTCCTGAGATTCGGGATACCAGCTGGTACGGAATGGGAGTGGGCATCGCGGACATATTCTGAGTCATGACCCTCCTTGTGCTCAGGTAGCTAGGGCTATACAATCCACCAGTGGTCCCTAACCCGCTAGAGGAGAGATCCCCACTTGGACTATGTGTAAGTACGGTAGCATCCTGCTTCACGAATTTATCGAGCTCAGAATCTTTTAAGAAGGCCTCGGACCTATGGGAGTAACGGAGTCCCACTCCCATTTGACAGGCGAGGTATTCCTTGGAGACAACTTGGCGAACGAAATTGAATTTGATGGGGAGCTATCAATATTAATGGGACTTATGGAAGAAAGAAAGTAGAACTGGCTGAGTCAGCAAAGAGTATGCATCTGGATGTGCTACGAGTAAATGCTATTCGGGTAAGGAGAGATGAGGAAGAAATAGGAGACTATAAAGCGTACTTGCCGACTGTTAAGAAGTGTTCCATGTTCTACTAAATAGATTTTATTATGTAGATAATATTTGTCTTTCATTTCTAATAAGTAAGTCTAGGAAAGCTTTAAAACCCTGAGGCCGTTACAAAAATGACAGCTTACCGCAATTTTTTTACGATGTGCTTTACGTCGCACCGACACAGATAGGCCTTATGGCAACAATGGGATAAGGAAGGGCTAGGAATGGGAAGGAATCGACCGTGCTGATCCACCATCTCGCGCAGGTAAGCTCATTACTACTTGACCCTAACTACGTAGTCAAATCGCTCGGTACCAGCTTTTCTAAAAATCTAAACTAAGGGTTAAAAAGAAGCAAAGTCATCTCTGTACAGGCCATGCAGGCCCTTGGAGAGGTGGAAGCGAAAAGCTTCCGCTATCTGTAACCTCGGCACTTAATGGGATAGAGTGGTTAGCTCTAAGCCCGGCCGCCTTTGGCCCCAGGAATTAACCTGGTACTCATTTCTGGTGCAGGCTGAGTGAACCTCAGGGCCATGTGCACCTCCGGAAGTGGAAATCTCGTTTCTTAAATTGTACGACTTCCTGACGGGGATCTGAACCCACGTCCTTCCGGGCGAACTGAGCACGCCTTTACCGCCTCGGTCAGGCAGCCTCTAAACTGAGGGTAGAGTTTACTTTTTTTTCTAAAAATGCATATTTTTCGTAATAATATTTTGGTTTGTTTAGACTGTTTACAAAGACTGAACTGAACTTCTCGACAGATTCGGCGACGGGTTGGAATATTTCAGTACTGGCGCGTCGTCTTTTTAATTAATAAAAATATATAACAGTCCGCCTAGGTGGTGTAGTTGTTAGTGTGATTAGCTGCCACCCCAGGAGGCCCGGGTTCGATTTCCGGCTCTGTCACGAAATTTGAAAAGTGGTACGAGAGCTGGAACGGGGTCCACTCAGCCTGGGAAGGTCAAGTGAGTAGATGTGGGTTTGATTCCCTGGAAGTGGTTTTCCATGTGGTTTCCCACTTCTCCTCCAGGAAAATGCCGGGATGGTACCAAACTTAAGGCCACGACCACTTCCTTCCCTTTTCCTTGTCTATCCCTCCCAATCTTCCCATCCCCCCCCCCCCCCTAACGCAAGGCCCCTGTTCAGCATAGCACGTGAGGCCGCCTCGGCGAAGTACTAGTCATCCTCCCCAGTTCTATCCCCCGATCCAAAGTCTGAAGCTCCAGGACACTGCCCTTGAGGCGGTAGAGGTGGGATCTCTCGCTGAGTCTGAGGGAAAAACCGACCCTGGAGGGTAAACAGATTAAGAAGAAGAAAATATATAACATGTGGCCTGCAGTTTTTTTGTTCGTCTAAATGTTTAAAACAGTAAAACTAACCTCGAAGGCTTAAAATAGAGTTTATGACTTATAAAAAGTCTTCCTGAGAAAATCCATCCCTTTCTAACAGGTGGATATACGAGACAGAACGATAAGAAACTATTTCACATCGATATTCACAAGTGATTTAAATAGGACACAGCCGTTGTAATAGGTGCCATTCAAATTTTTGTAAAAAAAAAGAATATTACTCTTAGTATGTCAACGGCCGTAGCCGTGTTGAATCACCAGATCCCGTGAGATCTCTGATGTTAAGCAACATGGGGCGTGGTCGGTATTTGGATGGGTTGCCACGCGCTGGAGCAGCGGAAAAGAACTGGTCACCCTACCGTACATAAACTCCGGCTCAGGCACACCTCTGCGGAGGTTCGGACCTGACTTCTGGTAGAATACACCCTTTACTCTTAGTATTAATATTTCGAAATAACTGGTCTTCATTCTTCTTCCTCATTATCGTAAGATTACAGATTCCAACACTGCAACGGCTAATACGAGCATCAGCTTTCGAGTAAATAGGTACAGTAATCAACGCAGCTGTCACACGTTCATAAAACAGTTGTAAATGAACGCCCTCTAATAATATAGTGACAGAAAGAGATCGGAGACAAAGAAGATTATAGCCAAAGATGTGCTCTATCGACTAACAACTATCGAACTAGTCGATAAATTAAATGATCATAACAGTCGACTACTTCCTAAACAATGTCGACTGAATTCAATCGCACTACAATGTCAAAGAAGCGAATTATTGTTTGCACTCTCATTTCTCCACGATCTACTGCCCAAGCACCACCACCGATAACGATTTTGGTTCATATTACAGACCTCTCTAATTGTCAGTCCCGTGCACGTCTGATAAACCTGTGTAACTGCACGGCTTCGATCTTGAATTGGTGTATGTGGCAAGGACTTGGGAAAAGGTATTTGCCAGGAGAAAATGTAGTAAATCCCATGGAACAGTTATACTAAGTATAGCCGCTGTCAGTGACGGGATACGAACCTCGGATATCCTGGCAGTGCAGCCTCCCATTCGTAATGTGGAGTAGACTTAACAGCTCGTCCACAAGAATAGGTTCCACTGAATTAATTAGTAATTCACTCAATGTATCATTTATTCTAGACGGTGATTCCTATACTAGACATAACTAAAGTTGGTGTCTGACAGGTAAGGTTGGAGGGAGGATCATTGCACGTGCCATTTCACGATGTTGCCACATTCCAGCATTCCTTTCTACATGCTCTTATCCCTCGCTTCCGGCTCACTTGTTCCCTCCTTCATTCTAACCGCTGTGATCTGTTGTAGACTACCTGGCCAGACGGTGTCGTCCCATTTGCGATCACTCTTAAACAAACAATCAGGTTCTTATCAGCGACAGTGACAGGTTTGGCAACTCCCAGCAAGACGAGCTGCCCTGAAGTTTTATCTCCATGGCAACCGCAGTCGCCCCACCCTCGTTTCCATGGCAACCACACAGCCACTCCCTTTATCCCGCCTCGGCAGGCAGTAAACGGACCTCCCTCTAAGAAATGTCAGACACCAACTCTTATTATTAGCAGTATAATTATGGACCAATCGTTATTTTTTTAATATACCCTAACTCGAAATTGTACCGCTGGGCCCTTTCGTTACGGAGAATTTCGATATGTGAAGAACACTTTCGACGGAAAATATTCTACTGTTCAGTCGATTGTGTCCTTATCGCGTTATATCGACCTGTAAGATCCGCACATCCCAGAACTGCCAACATCCGTAAACGGGATGTGCCATACTGAGACTATAACGGTCAATGGACTCCCAGTAATTTCTGTTTTCGGTTTACCACGTTGTAACCAAAAATCCTGTGTCTATGTTATCATTTTGTTTTTCTAATCTATAAATAATTAAGTATTTAATTTTGTATTAAGGTGCAGCAGAAAAACTAAATTCTGTATATATAGTAATATGTAACAAAATGAACCCTGATGACCACATTGTATTGTATCAAAATTCGATTTAATCATTTTATTTTGCTACCCTTCAAACATGAAGTACTTATTTTGTATTAATCAACCATCATCTGTACATATTGTAACATGTACTGTAATACAATGAACCCCTATGAACATACCGTATTCTATTTAATTTCTGCGTAATCATTTTATTTTTTACCTTATAAACAATCAAGCATTAAATTTGCATCACTCCGTAGTAGTAACAACAAACAGCTCCATATATTGTAATGTAACGGACACTTATGATAAGTATGTATTATTTTTACAGAAATCAATTGCGACTTTAAATGCATTGATCTATCTGTATACTCGTACATCATTCGTCCCTGTTCTGCCAAAACGGCGAATGTTACAATGCTCTTCCTATCCATTATTTCCCTTAAGACTGGTCACGCCTTCCAGCCACATATTGATATTCGGTCCATCAGAACTATTTGCGGTGAGTTCATTTTCCTATGGGCGTCTGTAAAAGAAAATGAACCTTACTGTACCATACTGAAGGAATGTATGTTTGCATAACATTTACCCACTCCTAGAGTGAGATGTATTTAAGGTTCATTTTCCTTTACACATGCGCATAGGAAAATGAACTCAACGAAAATTGTTCTGATGGACCGCATATCAATATGTGGCTGGTAGGCGTGACCAGTTTTAAGGGAAATAATGGATAGGAAGAGCATTTTAACATTCGCAATTTTGGCAGAACAGGGACGATATTGTAACACATTCTATTGTAAAATGTGGTAATAGCGTTTGTTAACCTGCCAATGTACCTCCCCAACATCGATCTTAACTGTGAACTATTAATTGTTATTGTATTATAAATATTGTAGTAGCACACTGTACTGTATGATATTGTAATAACATTTTGTGAAGCCACTAATGTAGCCTACCTCTCCAACACCCAATTTAAAACTTTGTACTTATAACCGTAAATAACTAAGGAAAATAAATGGGAGGTAAAAATCCCCTCCCCTCCTCTACAAGTCAATCCTCACCTCCTGCAACCTACTCCCACAATCCACCAAACCCCCACAAATCTCCTGGCCAGAGAGAAGGCCTGGCCTGCCCCTCCCTTCCATGGAGGAGTGGAACATACCTCTCAATTGGAATTATTTATGTATTTATTTTTCTATTTTAGGCTCCCGTAAGAGCGTCCAAAAATTGCTAGAACCAGTTATATTTCACACCGATCCTAGCGGGGTATTGGTAAAGTTTTCAACTAGCAATAATCGCACCTCAGATAGGCTTCATTGGTTACGATATTGCCACTGCGCAAAGCTGACGTTATCGCCGTACACCTGGTTATTTCTTGCATTTTGACCGCATTATGACTGCGGGTGCTTAACCATACAGTTCGCTGCTTTTGGTCACAATGGAGAGTCTTCTCCATAACTCGTCTAGTAAATAAATTTTAATATTATTTATCATCAAATCAGCAATTACAATCCCCGAAAACATACAATCCGTAAATATTTCTGTACATTTTCTTAGGATTTAGAGGAAGAACATCAAGTTCCCCCGTCCAGGTGAGTTCCGAATCAAGTTCAACCCTTCTACTAGATGATTCAAACAGGTTTCTAAAATGTAACACGAGATTCCCATCTTCCACTGCGGTGGTGATAGCAATGAAAAACAGCTTTGGCAAATCCGTCAAGACAGAGAGTATACACTTCCTTTGTTCACGGAAGAATACAGTTTTCTGCTAGATACTCTATGATTCTCTAAACTTTCCCAGCTTCCAAAAGCTTCCAAAAGTACAAAAGAGTGGTTGAAAATTATCAGGAAGTGGTGGATGATTGTTAATGTGAAGCATCCCGAGAAGGGGATTCGTTTGAGAGAGAAGTATGCTGAGCCTATTAGAAACATGGGTCAGGAAAGTGTTCAGTATTTGTATTCCTTTTGCTCCTGGCTCAAAAGCTGGAATGATATTGTTATCATTGACTCTCCCAAAAGTTGTGAAAAACTCAGTAAGGAGACATTTTCAGCTTTGTTACATTCCACTGAGACCTTGCTCGAAATATGTAAATACCTTCTGAATGATCTGAAGTTGCATTATGTAATGTTAGGCACTTTTCAAACAGATGACTTGGAGCAAAGATTTGGAAAGTATAGGCAGATGAGTGGGTGCAACTACAATGTTACAGTTCAGCAAATAATAGAATCTGAGAGAAAAATAAAAGTTACAAATTTACTGAAGTTAAAGTCTAGGCAAGCAATTTTCAATGTTTCTGAGATGATCAAAGATATTAATGCAGCTTCAGACCAGGACATATCCAATGAATTACTTTTGCCTGCTGAATATGACCATGTCATAAATGCAAGTGAGGAAATTGAGATGGAATCCTCTACTTTAGAAATAATAATATTTCTTGCTGGCTATGTTAGCTTTAAGTCTCTCTCAGATGTGAATGCTTGTTGTGTAAGACAACTCTAATTACAGCTTCAGACTTAATTTGTGATTTGTGATTTACCCCCTGAAGTGAGTTATTTAAACCATTTAAATCGTGGAGGGTTAAAGTATCCATCTAGTTTCTCACTTGAAATTGGAATTCAGGTGTATAAAATTTTTGAAGTTCTTGTTTCTGATAGTTACAAAATGTTATTTTTGTATTCTGAGGACCCAAAATCTGTGTTTAATCATCTGGTACTAGAAGCAATGCAACTTAGTTCCTCTACAATTGTATGTGAATGTGGGAAAACATTAGTATATCTTGCTGGCCGGTGTGTTACCATTTGGGCGAATGTATTGCTAAATAACTACAGTAAAATTCAAACAAATGTTTGTGTGGAAGAAAGTGCCTCCAAACGATCTTGGAAGGATAGTGCCGGAAGTTCCAAGAAGAAAACCAGGAAAGCTGCCGTATTTATGGACATCTAAAGTTATGGAGGTAATGCCTTTTATTATTACACATTTTATTTTTGTACGTTCGTTGTCTCCATGCTTTTTATCAATGAAAAATATGATTTGTTGAGTGCGTTGACAAGTAAGACAATCGTTATGCTTTGAATGTTTTTATCACGTTCTAAACCAAATTTTCCTAAAATGATGTCGGCCTTATTTACTATATATCGAAAGATCACAGTGTTATTGTTTTCATCTGTTATATTAATGCAACCAATCGTTAATATTTCGTAACTAAAAGACAAATTATATCGCATTACAACGATATGTGCATGCATTGCGCGGGTCGGACGGACCTAGCCGACCGCCTCTTTGCGTGACGTCACAGAAGTTACACTACGGCCTGATCATTACGAAGGCAGTGCAAATATATTCATCAGATAGCAGAACGTTCCTAATAAGTTACAAACTGCTAAGAGAAAAAGTCTACGTACAAACAGACCCATCAGACTTTATCTCGGAACACCTATCGAAGGATAACCTAGCTGCATAAGAAATAATGAAGGCCGAGTATCTTTAAAAAAGTCATCTGCCTGGCAAGAAAGCTCCTTCGAGACTAAGCTATGAGCTCACAAGACAAACAACTGCGATTAAAAATACCACCGCCTTCTACGACACAATGCAGAGCTTTACATCAAGAACTGCAGGATAAAAAAAAAAAGAGCGAATAAATGTATAGAAATTTTTACCAACCAGGCGGCATGATGACGTCAGAATGGATGAATTCTGACTACGAACTGTGGCATACCATAACGCTCTTCTAGTTAAATGTTCATAAAAACCACTGAAAAGGGCAGGCAACACAGTATGACTAGGACAGACAAAGCAAGACGAGTTATCCACCCTATTTATAACGAATACGAGGGATACCACCACCACACCAACACCCCAATGGCAGTGCCCTGGAGCGTGAGACATTTGATCTGGGATACAACTCAGGTACAGGACCAGTACCTCGCCTAGGAGGCCTCACCTGCTAAGGTAAACAGGAGCCTTGTGGGGAATGGGAAGACTGGGAGGGATAGGCAGACAAGAGGGAAGGTAGCGGCCATGGCCTAAGTTTCGTACCACCTCAGCATTTGCCTAGAGGAGAAGTGGGAAACTACGGAAAACCACTTCGAGTGTGGCTGAGGTGGAATCTACTCAGATGACCTCCCGAGGCGGTGTGACCTCCGGGGTGTGGGAGCTAATCACACTAACCATTACACCACAGAGACGGATAATAATAATAATAATAATAATAATAATAATAATAATAATAATAAATATAATAATTAGTAAACCCATGCTGCTCCCCTGCATTCGTTATAAATAAGTCAGATAACTCGTCTTGATACGTCTGTCGTAGTCATATTGTTATATCTGCCGTTTTCAATGGTTTAATGAACATTTAATAAGAAGCGTGTTATGGTAGGAAACAGTTCGTAGCCAGAACTCTTCCATTCTGACGTCATCATGCCGTCTCTTCGGTAAAATTCTACCGATATATTCGCTTTGTTTTAATCCTGCAGTTCTTGTTGTAAAGCTTGGTACTGTGTCGTAGAAGGCAATGGTGTTTTTAATCGGAGTTCTTCTATATAGAACGATTGTCTTTGAGCACATAAGTTAGTCTCAAAGGAGCGATTTTTTGGCCTTGTCTCTTTGCAGCGTTGCTGGGTTATCCTTCGATAGGTGTTCTCAGATAATATCTAAGGCGTATGACATGATGGGGTCTGTTTGTACGAACATTTTTTTTTTCTCTTTGCAGCATGTAAATTATTAGGAACGTTCTGCCATCTCTTGAATATATTTGGAAGCTTGGAAAGGTAACAGAATCAAAGAATATCTAGCAGAGAATACTATTCTTCCGTGATCAGAGGAAGTGTATACTCTCTGGCTTGACAGGTAGTGATCAAACATGGCTGCATGCAATGACAATACTAAGAATGAAAATCACACATATCAGAATATTAATGAAAGTGTTAGTCGCTTAGCAACCTGCTAAGTACAGAATGTATTGTGGGTTACGACAACCCTTCACCTGCAATTACTGCAGTGATCATTTAATAACTTGACTTTATAATTATTCGAAGTTGGCTGAACTCAGAGACCTATCAAGGTCGCATGATTCACAGGCAGGTAATTCCGGAGAGAACATAACAAAAATGAAGCAAATCGGTCCAGTAGAATAATAATAATAATAATAATAATAATAATAATAATAATAATAATAATAATAATAATAATAATAATTCTGTCCGGACGAGGCATTTGAATTTTTTGGACACAGTTTTAAGATGGAAAACAATAGACTCAATAAGTATGTAATAAATTCTCATAATAAGAGAATAAGTTGGCTGAATGTATTCAACATCATGAAAAATCGCGAAGTCTCCAGGACTTCAGTAAATAAACTCACATACGTGGTGAAAACTAGCAGCAGGACAGGTACAAAGTGGTCAGAAGAACGGAAGAGGTAACACAGTGAGTTCATGAAGAGATTTCGGAAGAAATATGAAGGCAAAAGTCATCAAGCCAATGAAAAAGTTCCAACGCACTCTATGAATGGGCATAACGAAATAATAATAGTGATAATAAATATTGCTAACGCGTAAGAAAATTGTATTTTATATTTCTACGTGAATTTCCATAATTAAAGCGCAGATTTGTAAAAATTAATTCTCAGACCTTCTGCAATGAGAATCAACAGCCGACAGTAAGTTCAAAACTTTCATGTTCAGAACTTTAAGCCGAGTTTCGTTTGTGTAGCTCTTTTAATGCGAGAGAGAGAGAAAGAGAGAGAGAGAGAGAAAGAGAATGTAACTAGAAGCATAACGTTTGATGTCTACTAAGATGAAATAAGAAGCAGGTATGAGATTGATCCGCCTCTGTGGTGTAGTGGTTAGTGTGATTAGCTGCCACCCCCAGAGACCCGGGTTCGATTCCCGGCTCTGCCACGAAATTTGAAAAGTGGTACGAGGGCTGGAACGTGGTCCACTCAGCCTCGGGAGGTCAACTGAGTAGAGTGGGTTTCGATTCCCTCCTCAGCCATCCTGGAAGTGATTTTCCGTGGTTTCCCACTTCTCCTCCAGGCAAATGCCGGGATGGTACCTAACTTAAGGCCACGGCCGCTTCCTTCCCTCTTCCTTGTCTATCCTTTCCAAACTTCCCATCCCCCACAAAGCCCGTGTTCAGCATAGCAGGTGAGGCCGCCTGGGCGAGGTACTGGTCATCCTCCCCATTTGTATCCCCTGACCCACAGTCTGAAGCTCCAGGACACTGCCCTTGAGGCGGTAGAGGTGGGATCCCTCGCTGAGTCCGAGAGAAAAACCGACCCTGGAGGGAAAACAGATTACGAACGAATGATGAGATTGATTTTAATATTCATAGAAAGATCAGGCATATATACATTGACTGACAGAGCAAATGCAACACCAAGGAGGAGTGGTTCGAAAGGGATGAAAGTTGGGGAAAAACCAGAGACGGCACGGACGAATAATTGATGTTTATTTCAAACCGATATGCAGGTTACACAATGCGCACGGCATCGACTCAGTAGGATGTAGGACCACCGCGAGCGGCGATGCACGCAGAAACACGTCGAGGTACAGAGTCAATAAGAGTGCGGATGGTGTCCTGAGGGATGGTTCTCCATTCTCTGTCAACCATTTGCCACAGTTGGTCGTCCGTTCGAGGCTGGGGCAGAGTTTGCAAACGGCGTCCAATGAGATCCCACACGTGTTCGATTGGTGAGAGATTCGGAGAGTACGCTGGCCACGGAAGCATCTGTACACCTCGTAGAGCCTGTTGGGAGATGCGAGCAGTGTGTGGGCGGGCATTATCCTGCTGAAACAGAGCATTGGGCAGCCCCTGAAGGTACGGGAGTGCCACCGGCCGCAGCACATGCTGCACGTAGCGGTGGGCATTTAACGTGCCTTGAATACGCACTAGAGGTGACGTGGAATCATACGCAATAGCGCCCCAAACCATTATGCCACGTTGTCCAGCGGTAGGGCGCTCCACAGTTACGGCCGGATTTGACCTTTCTCCACGCCGACGCCACACGCGTCTGCGGTGACTATCACTGACAGAACAGAAGCGTGACTCATCGGAGAACACGACGTTCCGCCATTCCCTCATCCAAGTCGCTCTAGCCCGGCACCATGCCAGGCGTGCACGTCTATGCTGTGGAGTCAATTGTAGTCTTCTGAGCGGGCGCCGGGAGTGCAGGCCTCCTTCAACCAATCGACGGGAAATTGTTCTGGTCGATATTGGAACAGCCAGGGTGTCTTGCAGATGCTGAAGAATGGCGGTTGACGTGGCGTGCGGGGCTGCCACCACTTGGCGGCGGATGCGCCGATCCTCGCGTGCTGACGTCACTCGGGCTGCGCCTGGACCCCTCGCACGTGCCACATGTCCCTGCGCCAACCATCTTCGCCACAGGCGCTGCACCGTGGACACATCCCTATGGGTATCGGCTGCGATTTGACGAAGCGACCAACCTGCCCTTCTCAGCCCGATCACCATACCCCTCGTAAAGTCGTCTGTCTGCTGGAAATGCCTCCGTTGACGGCGGCCTGGCATTCTTAGCTATACACGTGTCCTGTGGTACACGACAACACGTTCTACAATGACTGTCGGCTGAGAAATCACGGTACGAAGTGGGCCATTCGCCAACGCCGTGTCCCATTTATCGTTCGCTACGTGCGCAGCACAGCGGCGCATTTCACATCATGAGCATACCTCAGTGACGTCAGTCTACCCTGCAATTGGCATAAAGTTCTGACAACTCCTTCTTGGTGTTGCATTTGCTCTGTCAGTCAGTGTACAAAACTCTCATAATTTAATGTACGTCACCGTAAGGGTACATTCCATTTTCAATTCTACATTGACTTATCGCAAGATACCTTGGCACAATTGTATTGCCTTATGTGATGGACAAGCCTTAATTTCTTACGGCGACCATAGAATAGGACTGGCATACGACAGTGGAGGAAGCGACCATTGCTTTAATTAATGCAACGCCCCAGCATTTTCCTGGTGTGAAAATGGGAAACCATACAAAACCATCTTCAGGCCAGCTGACGACAGGGTTCGAAAATCACCAATTTTCGAATGCAAGCTCACAGCTATGTGACACAAATCCGAAGCCAACTTGGTCGCTACCAAATTTTCTTAAAGCCTAAATTGTAGGAAGATTTTTCTTATTTTTGGTTAATTAAAAATAAATTATATGCATATTATTCGTTAAAATACAGTACATTTTTTTTTGCTATGTGTTTACGTCGCACCAACACAGATAGGTCATTGGCGACGATGGGATAGGAAAGGCCTAGGAAGTGGGAGGAAGCGGCCGTGGCCTTAATTAAGGTACAGCCCCGGCATTTTCCCGGTGTGAAAATGGGGAACCACGGAAAACCATCTTCAGGGCTGCGACAGTGGGGCTCGAACCCACTATCTCCCGATTACTGGATACTGGCCGCACTTAAGCGACTGCAGCTATCGAGCTCGGTATTTGTTTGTTTACAGACTATTTGCAAAGAGTTAAACTCAACTTCTCGACGGATTCGTTCACTGGTTGGAATGTTTCAGTATTAGCGCATCAATCTTTTAATTAATAAAAAATATAACATGTGTCCATCAGTTTTATGTGTACGCCAGTGTTAACAAAAAGTAAAATTAACCTCTAAGGCTAAAAAAAGAGAGTTCATGACTTAATTCTTCCAAATGATTTAATGGTGGTGGGGCACTTACCTAATCCTCATGAGGAATTCCCCTTATTTCTAAGTGGTGTATATGCGAGATAGAAGGATAAGAATCTACTTTAGATCGGTATCCACAAGTGATTTATACAACACAGCCGTTGGATAAGGTTCTATTCACATATGAACATATATGACTCCATTCACCTTCCTCGTTACCGTAAACCGGGCGAGTTGGCCGTGCGGCTAGGGGCGCGCAGCTATGAGCTTGCATCCGGGAGATAGTGGGTTTGAACCTTACTGTCGGCAGCCCTGAAGATGGTTTTCCATGGTTTCCCATTTTCACACCAGGCAAATGCTGGGGCTGTACCGTAATTAAGGCCAGGGCAACTTCCTTCCCACTCCTAGGCATTTCCTATCCCATCGTCGCCATAAGACCTATCTGTGTCGGTGCGATGTAAAAACAAAATAGTATATAGAGTTACCGTAAGATTGTAGATTCCAACACTGTAACGAGTCCTACGAGAATCAGCTTTGGAGTGAATACGTAAAACAATCCACGCAGCCGTCCAGCGTTTATAAATAAACGCCCACTAACAAGATAGTAACAGAAAGAGATCCGGGAGAATTTGCACTATCGATCTAGCCGATATATTCAACGATCGTAACAGTCGATTACTTCGCTAAACAAGCCGACTGAATTCAATCGCACTTCAACATCACAAAGCGATTTATTGATTGCATTCTTCGGGAACAGAGCCTCACATTCATCTCTCCGAAGTGATTCTGTCCAACCACCACCATAACGATTTCTGTTCATATTAGAGACATTTCATATTGTCAGTCCCGTGCACGTTTAACAACCCGTGTAACTGCGACATTTTCAGCCTTGGATTAGTGTCCGTACCAAGTACTTGCAAAAGGTATTTACCGTGGAATAACTACACTAAGTACAGCCGTTGTCAGTGACAGGATACGAACTCCAGATCTCCTGGTGGTGCAGCTTCCTATTTCTAATATGGAGGAGACTTAACAGCTCGCCCATGAGAATAGGTTCCACAGAATGAATTAGTAATTCACTCAATGTAACATTTGTTCTAGAGGGTGATCTCTAATTATACACTAATTGTTATTTTTTTATAATATAGCCTAATATTCGAAACTGTACCACTGGCTCCTTTTGTTATGGAGAATTGCGATATGTAAAGAACACTTTCGACTATTTAGTCGATAGTGTCTATCTCATGTAACATCGACCTGTAAGATCCGAACATCCCTAAGCGGGATGAGCCATTCTGAGACTGCAACGGTCAAAGTATTCCCAGAAATGTCTGTGTTTATACTTATACTTTAGGCTCCCATAAGAGCTTCCAAAAATTGCTAGAACCAGTGATATTTCACACCGATCCTAGCGGGGTATTGGTAAAGTTGTCAACTAGCAATGATCGCACCTCAGATAGACTTCATTGGTTACGATATTGCCACTGCGCAAAGCTGACGTCTTCGCCGAACACCTGGTTATTTCTTGCATTTTGACCGCATTATAACTACGAGTACTCAACCATACAGTTTGTTGGTTTCGATCACAATGGACTTTTTTCTCCATAACTCCTCTAGCGAATAAACTTATAATATTATTTCTCGCGAAAATCTGCAAATGAAATTCCCGAAAACATACAATCGGTAAATATTTCGGTATATATATTGTGTATTTAGAGGAACAGAGAGATGAGTTCTGAATCCAGCTCAACCCCTGTACTAAATGACAAACTGGTTTTTGAAAGGTTGCATGACGGTACGCCCCAATTTCCACTGTGATATTGATTGTAATCGTTACAAAACAAATAGATTATCTTGTTAAAATCATCTAAGATGATAATAATAATAATAATAATAATAATAATAATAATAATAATAATAATAATAATAATAATAATAATAATAAAGTCTGCACTTTGCAAACGTTTGAAATTTTTGAACGTATTTTAAGATAAATAACAATAGACTCACAAGAAGATTATTGGATGTAATAAATTCTTGAAAACGGAGAATAAATTGCCTTAATGATTTGAACATCGGGGAAGACATAATGATAAACTGCGAAGAGTCTTCAGGACCTCAGTAAATAAACACACATTTGTGGTGGAAAGTAGCAGCAGGACTGGTACAAAGTGGTCAGAAGAACGGAAGAGGCAACACAGTGAGTTCATGAAGAGATTTTGGAAGAATAGGAAGGCGAACGTCATCAAGCCAATGAAGAAGTTCCAGCGCGCTCTATGAATGGGCGTAACGAAACAAGAAGAAGGAGAAGAAGAAGAAACAAATAAATATTGTTAATGCTAAGAAAATCGTACCGGGCGAGTTGGCCGTGCGGTTAGTGGCGTGCAGCTGTTTCGAACCCCACTGTCGGCAGCCCTAAAGATGGTTTCCGTGGTTTCCCATTTTCACACCAGGAAAATGCTGGGGCTGTACCTTAATGAAGGCCACGGCCACTTCCTTCCCATTCCAAGGTCTTTCCTGTCCCATCATCGCCGTAAGACCTATCTGTGCCGGTGCGACGTAAATAAAATAGAAAAAAATAAGGAAATCGTAAATTATATATCGACGCGAATTTCCATAATTCAAGCGGAGATTTGTAAAAATTAATCCTCAGACCTTCTTCAGTGAGAATTAAAAACCGACAGTAGGTTCAAATCTTTTACCCTCAACTTTCAATGGAGTTTCGGTGGTGTATCTCTTATAACGCGATAGAGAGACAAACGTGCAACTAGATGTATAACGGTTGATGTCTACTAAGATGAAATAAAAAGCAGGTAAGGGACTAAATTTTAATATTCACAAAGAGATCACGCATATATACAAAACCGGCACACCTCAATGTACGTCACTGTAAGGATATATTCCATCTGAAATTCTACATCGATTTGTCGTAAGATACCTTGGTACAAATTCTGTTAGTTTACGAGATGGATAACCCTTAATTTTATGACGACGACGAAAACGATGATGATGATGATGATGATGATCATGATCATGATGATACTTCTTGTTCAAAGGGGCCTAACATCTGTCATCGGCCCCTAATGGTACGGAATGAGACGAAATGTAATGACATATCAATTCCAAAATTCATCCACTGACCAAAATTCTAAACAAGATGATGAAGAATGATTGAATGAATATCTATCAATCAGTCAATACTGATCTGCATTTACGACAGTCGCCCAGGTGGAAGATTCCCTATCTGATGATTTCCTAGCCTTTTCTCGAATTATTTCATGGAAGTTGTAAATTTATTGAACATCTCCCTTGGTAAGATATTTCAATCCCTAACTCCCCTTCCTGTAAGTGAATATATTTAAAATTAATTTAAAATAATCAGCGGATCGAACTCACAATATTGAAAGTTAAAATAATTCAATATTCCATCCATTGTCTAGAATTGCGGTTAGGGGTGCGCAGCTGCGAGCTTGCATCCGGGTATTAGTGAGTTCGAACCTCCGCTGTCGCCGACACCGAAGATGGTTTTCCGAGATTTCCCATTTCCACAACATGCAAATTCTGGGGCTATACCTTAAGGCCATGGCCACTTCCTTCCTACTCCTAGGTCTTTCCTATCCCATCGTCGCCATATAAACTATCAGTGTCGGTGCGACGTAAAGCAAATTCAAGAAAGGATGACGATGGACAATGATTATGAACTTTAAAGAATCAATGTACCCGACACGCTATACCCCCTCCTTCCCATAAAATAACTTAAAACACTGTATCCCCTGCAAGTCGTACGAGGCGACTGAAAGGGGTGAAGAAGGGATGATGGATGTTGAACCATGAGATTACCTGTGATTAGTACCATCACGCGAGAAACACCGTGGGTCGACTTTACTTGCCATTAGTACGAATGGAACAAGGGCCTGCTTCCAAAAGCAAAATCCTAAATCGCTGATGCTTGTGGTCTGAAGAGGTTCAAAATCCAGGTCATCGGCCCCTCATAATAGTACTAAAAAACCTACAACCTGTTTTCCAGTCAGTGACCGGACCAGGGATGGAATGAATGCAGCCCCCATCTTGCGGCGAGGATTGTACCGGCTACCGAAGCCTGTCGCCGTCCTCTGGGGCAATGATTAATGACTGACAGATGAAATGAAATTACATTGGAGGGTGTTTCTGGAACGAAAGATGACGGGGAAAACCAGAGTAACCCAGAGAAAAACCTGTCCGCTTTGTCCAGCACAAATCTTACATGGAGTGACCGGAATTTGAAGCACGAAAACCGGCGGTGAAAGGCCGACGCGCTGCCGCCTGAGCCACGGAGGCTGTTTCGTAATTAGTAATAGTACTAATCACTGGTAAAGTAGAACCATAGAGTTCCACATACAGCGGTACTAATCACAAGTTACGCCCTCTCTCTGGCCAAGAGATGCGAGCGGGTCGAGGAGATGTGTGGAAAAGGAAGATGGGTAAAGGAAGTGAGAAATGATAGGAGATGTGTGCGAAGAGGAAAAGTTTGATGAGAGTTCCGGGATGGAGGTGAAAGGTTAGGAGGTTGAGGGTGGCGGTGAGATTACAAATGGAAGTGGTGGGGAGTCGAAAGATATCTAGCGTCGGAAGGAGTTGGGGGAAGAAATTCGTTGGAGGAAGGGGTGGAGAGACGGGTGAATGAGGTTGAAAAGGAGGAAGGGCTGCCCGGGGTCGACGATGAGTATTTGTGGATGGATTGCGAATTGGTCGGGGTGGGGAACGAGAAGGCTCCACTTTGTAGCGATGTTGGTAGATATTGGCGCCGGTGTTAAGAAGGTGTTGTACGTCGTCTTCAGTTGGAAGATGTAGTCGCACCATATACGTAGGGCCGGCGGCGTTCCGAATCCTGAACGCACAACGGGCGGGAACGCCTGCGGCTTGAAGTTCCCGGAGGATATCCCGTTCAGGAATGGTAGGGTTTATGCCGCGGATGACGCAGCTAGACATATCGTGGAAAGTTGGTGGTGGCTGCGTTGACGATGAGGCTGTTGCGGCTGCTGCTGCGGCGTCGTCGTCTTGCGAAGATGTTGGTAGCGATGGCGGCGTTGCTGCGGGCGAGTCCAAGGTGTTGTCAGAGAGTTGCTGGGGACGAGGTTGTACGGGGGTTGAAGAAATAGGGATGGTTGAGGTCATTATGGGCGAAGGATGGCATGTCGTAACCGAAGTAACGGGAACATAGGAAGGAAAATGAGCTGCTGTCGTGGTGGTCGTGGAAGTGGTAGTGGTAGTTGTGGGGTGAATGAATAAGGGGGACAATGACTGCTGTTACGATGTCCTGGGTTGAGGCATGGTTGTGACTCGCAGGGTAGTTGGGTCTGCGGTGAGTTGATATCTTATAGATTGAGGAGTTGGGTCCACTGAGTAGTAACGTTGGTGAATAGTTACTCCGCTGTCGAGGATGCGCTTCATGTCGGCTAACGTGGATAGATATAGAAGAATCTGCGATGATGGTGAGGAATTGGAGCCGTCTAAGAACCGGTAGGCATCGTGAACTGGGACACCGGCGGAGCGAAGGTGGCTGTAAATGTCGTCTTCAGATACGGTGGGATCAACATCGTTAATGACGCAGGTAAACATGGTGGTGGGGAGGCTGACTTCCAACTTGGTGCCAGCATATGTGTTTGATTGTGGTCGGCAGGGTGCGAAGTAAAGTTGTAGCGTCACCCGGCCGAAAAAAAGAAGAGAAGTTGCGGAGAAGTAGCGCTCTGTCCACTTGTAACAGAAGCGACGTGAGTGATCCCTTGGTCATGGCATTACTCGCAAGTAATACTGACCCACGGTGTCACCCATATAGTGGTACTAATCACAGACAACAAGTGATTATCGCATAATGGTACTAATCACGGGTAACGCAGACCCATGGTGTTCCTCACATAGTGGTATTGATCACACGCAACGTAAACCCATTGTGTTCCGCATATAGTGGTCCTAATAACGGGTACTTTAAACCCATAGAGATCCACTAATCACAGACCAATGCTGTTCCTCACATAGTGGTACTAATCGCAAATAAAGTCGACTCATGGTGCCTCTCGCGAGATGGTACTGATCACAGGTGATCTCATGGTTCAACATCCATTATCCCTTGGTCGCCCCTTACGACAGGCAGGGGATACCATAGATCTATGCTTCATTTCCGTTTCGTTTCCCCAACCACAGGGGGTCTTCAATTTCTTATGGTGACTATAGGATAGGACAGGTATACGACAGTGGAGGAAGCAACTTTGGGTTTAATTAATGCACAGCCCCAGAATCATTAGACTGCTTGAAAATGGAAAACCACGGAATAAAAATTTTTACGTCACACTGAAACACATAGGTTATGGCGACGTTGGGGCAGGAAAGTGCTGTGAGTAGGAAGGAATCGACCGTGGCCTTGATTAAGGTACAGTGTAACAGTCGACTACTTCACAAAACAAGTCGACAGAAAACAAGGTTAGGTTTACACCTTTTTGTAATGACACCCCATATTAAAGAAATGTGAATACAGCAAACTAAACTATATGAAAAGACAGCACATTTTCCTAGGACTAAGCAATACTGCATATATAAATTTAAAAATAATTCCATTCATTTACGGTTAATGTTCAACCTTCGTCAGAAATTACCCAACATTTATTATTTTATGAACAGACGATCTTGCATTCATTAACTAAAGGTTAGTGACACAAACATGAATTTTATTCAAAATGAAACATAATGATTGCAATTACTTTAATGGAGACTTTTTCTTACAGTATTTTTAGACCAATGTATTTCAGTTTCCAATCACTGCATTCAGACATTGTGTAACGTTGGTTACTAGTCTCTATATTTCCGCTGGACAAAGCGGAGGTGGGACAGGTTTTTCTCTGGGTACTCCGGTTTTCCCTGTCATATTTCATTCCAACACCACACTCCAATATCACTTCATCTGTCATTCATTAATCATTGCCCCGGAGGAGTGCGATAGGCTTCGGCAGCCGACACAATTCCTATCCTCGCCGCTAGATGGGGCTCATTCATTCCATTCCTGACCTTGATCGAATAACAGGAAACAAGCTGTGGATTTTCAATACAACAATCGATATTTCAGCATTCGATATTTGCAATTACTAACGAATGACTTACTATCGGTACTAGTTGTCGAGCACCGCAGTAACAAAACGAATTTTAATACTTTGAGTTTATATCCAATTTCAAACCGAATAAAAACTCCACAATCGGTAGTCTACCGATAGCCTAAAACATTCGATATTCCCATCACTACGACAGCCGCAGTACCCCTCAGTATACGCCACTGTTTGTTTGAATTTCTATTTTAGGCTCCCGTAAGAGCGTCCAAAAATTGCTAGGGCCAGTGATATTTCACACCGATCCTAACGGGGTATTGGTAAAGTTTTCAACTAGCAATAATCGCACCTCAGATAGACTTCATTGGTTACGATATTGCCACTGCGCAAAGCTGACGTCATCGCCGTACACCTGGTTATTTCTTGCATTTTGGCTGTATTATGACTGCGCGTGCTTAACCATACAGTTCGCTGCTTTTGGTCACAATGGAGAGTCTTCTTCGTAACTTCTCTAGGGAATAAACTTTAGTATTATTTCTCATTAAACACATCAATTCAAACTTCCGAAAAATTACTATTGGTAAATATTTTGCTACATTTTCTTAGTATTTACAGGTGAACAGCAAGTATTCCCGTCTAGATGAGTTCCGAATCCAGTTCCATCTCTCCACTAGATGACTCAGACTGGTTTCTGAAAGGTTCCACTGTGGTGCTGACCATAATCGTTTCAAAACAAGCAGATCATTAGTCCCTTATTATAATCATGTATTATTATTATTATTATTAATTAATTAATTAATTCACCCTCCAGGGTTGTTTCTTCCCTCAGACTCGGCGAGGGATCCCTCCTCCACCGCCTCAAGGCCAGTGTTCCGGAGCGTAAGATATTTGGTCGGAGCTACAAGTGGGGAGGAGAGCCAGTACATCTGCCAGGCGGCGTCACCTACTATACTGAACTGGGATCTTGTGGGGGATTGGAAGAAAGGGAGGAAGGAAGGAAGCGGCCGTGGCCTTAGGTTAGGTACCACCCCGGCATTTGCCTGGAGGAGAAGTGGAAAACCATTGAAAACCACTTCGAGGATGGCTGAGGTGGAACTCAAATCCAGTCCACGTACCAATTTTCAAATTTGGTGGCAGATTCGGGAATCGAAGCCGGGCCTGTGTGTGTGGCAGCTAATCACAGTAACCCCAACAACATAGTGGCGGGCAATAATAATAATAATAATAATAATAATAATAATAATATGTCTCACTAAGTAGCTTTTCTCTTCTCAGAGATGCCACGGTGCTGCTGGAATTTTTTCTTTCAGTATTTCTTTAACGTGACTACACGAGGCTGGCGTATTTGATCCCCATCGGAATGGCGTTAGCAGTGTTGCCAACTTATCGGATTTTCCGCTAAATATGGAAGAATTCTAGATTTATTACAGCGGAATTTAGCGTTTTATCCATTTTACTTATTTAAAAACATTTGTACTCCAGTCTGTCTCTGAGCTATTCCGTATTTCTTGTCAGGAGCTAGCAGTCACATGAGGAAAATATGTTATTTGGATTTGATGTAATGAGATCGTGGTATAATAAATTTGTAATGCATGTGGAAAGGGTACTTATCTCTTAGTTGACGAATGACGACAGATAATGAAACTGTGAGAGAGTAGCGTTTATATTTATGCTAGGAAGGACGACCGTTTTAATGAACTGGCCTGTTCTGTGTGCGGCTGTTGAGGTAGGAGATTCACCTAGTTTGCACCCGGCAGTAAAACGCCTACAAGTTTTAGCTTGCCGGCTCGCAGGCAGGGGGGTTAATCCCAGTGAAACTCACAGATCAGGTGAGTACAGACGACGACGACTACTACTACTACTACTTCTACTACTACTACTACTACTACTACTATTATTATTATTATGTGCGTATGGACCCAATGGATCACGCAAAGCTCTAACGATTCTGTTTTCTAAGTTGCCAAACAGCTCTCATCCTTTCTCCGAGAATCCTTTTTCGTTCTTCTGTCCACTTTGCTCCAGTCTTCTTTTTCACTTCGTTCTCTGGTTGCACTTTCAATCCATTAACTTTTTTCTTATAGAGGTTTCTGTCCGCGGTGTCATTTGAGTTCATCTGGGCTTTTTCCAGATCCTTCTTCACTTCCAGTACCCATGGAATATTTTTTAGCTGTTCTATGTAGGTGAGAATCGTGTGTGTTAGTCTACGTGCCGGCAATCTGTGGACGTGCCCATAAAATTTCAGGCGTCTTTTGCGGATGTCTGCTGCAATGTTGGAAAGCTCTTCTGTCACTTTGCGTGACCTCAGTCTATATCCATCTTCTGTTTCTCGGGGGCCGAGAATTTTCCTCACATTATTATTATTATTATTATTATTATTATTAATGCCCATTATTTGAGACCGGATTTCTTGGCGGAATTTTAGCGGATTTTTAGTAGTATTTAGCGGATCTTGAAAATATAAGTTGGCAACACTGGACGTTAGTAGATGAATAATCTTGAGCGGAGCTTTTACAACTATGGAAGATCGTTATATGAAGATAATTTTGGTATTCAAGAGGACAAATTGGGGCAAATATTCATTTTTAGAACGAGGAGTAATGTACTGAAATATTTTTTTTTTGCTAGGGGCTTTACGTCGCACCGACACGGATAGGTCTTATGGCGACGATGGGATGGGAAAGGGCTAGGAGTTGGAAGGAAGCGGCCGTGGCCTTAATTAAGGTACAGCCCCAGCATTTGCCTGGTGTGAAAATGGGAAACCACGGAAAACCATCTTCAGGGCTGCCGATAGTGGGATTCGAACCTACTATCTCCCGGATGCAAGCTCACAGCCGCGCGCCTCTACGCGCTCGGCCAACTCGCCCGGTCTGAAATAATTTATCAAGGGAGTAAGGTAAGGGTGTATTCTGCTTGAAGGCAGGTCGGAATCTCCGCAGAGGTGTGCCTCAGCCGGAGTTTACGTACGGTAGTGTGGCCAGTTTCTTTCCGCTCCTCCATTCCCGTATCCCGCACCAATAGCGCGTGGCAACCCATCCAAATCTTGACCACGGCCAAAGTTGCTTAACTTTGGAGATAAAAGGGAAATGTTCGATAATTTTCCAAGTTCTTTGAAAATATTTAAGAAATGACTATTATCCGCACACATTATCTTGGTTCATTTGTGTACGGGGATGAGGAGTAAGGAGGGAGCTGTCCCGGTCCCGGTAGTGCTGCCAATGGAATGAAAATGAAATCTGAATTGAATCGAGAATATGATCGATCAATATGAAATTTCTAAACCGTTATCATCTTAAGCCAACAACTATGTCACATACACATTGTATAACATTATAAAACATTTCTCGATGCGAATCTTGTTCCTAGCATGAATTCTATACTTTGGCTTTGTTGTGTAAACAACAGTTCTAGTACGTAAAGTGTACGCCAGATGTCGCACAACGATGCTTAAGCGATTCATAGTTTGTGTTTCAAAGGTTGCCAGTACGAATCTCGAAGATCGCCGAGGTCGACCGATTCAGCACTAGGGTGTAAATGCACCAAGATAAAGTGTGCGGATAATAGGTACACAATACAATATTTCCAAGGTGAAATTAAAAAATTGTTCATGAATGCGAGACACTGTTAAAGTAAATAACTAAACATACCTGAACAACTTGTTCTTTCAATTCTGTTCTCCTGTCATTTACAACTTAATTGTATTTCGTTAAATTTCTTTCAACATCTTGGTAAGACCCCGAATACATTCCGGAGCTACTTGGGCAAACCCGGGATATTTGTGTCCGACAGCCAACAGAATTGGCAGACAGTCCAAAGGGGGCACAAAATCTTTCGTTTAAATTTCCAGAAGAAAAAAAATAATAGCCTTATTGAAAACTATAGTCGGTATCTCATGTGTATATAAAATAAGAGTTTTGTCTGTATATGTATGTACATATCTTAAAATTTAAAAAGAATGATATTTCTGTATCGGTCATGTCCAAAGTAACAAGAAAATGCACTTTATAATTGTCACTCTGTCTATATGTATATACAGTATGTATGTATGTATGTATGTATGTATGTATGTATGTATGTATGTATGTATGTATGTATGTACGCGCATAACGAGAGAATGACTGAAGAGAATGTAATGAAAATTGGCGTGTTGAGTCAGGGATTAAGGCTATACAGTTTACGCTATAATAAATTTTATTCACGCTGGATGAAATGGTAGTTTATGGGAAGGCGCCTCAAATTAAATTTTTAAATACCCATGTTATTGGTACTTTCGAAAAGTACTTCATAAAAAAAGTTAGAGAGGATAACATTTTAGATCATTTATGTCTTATATAGCTGTTTTCATGCTAGTGGTTTTTACGTCGCACCGACACAGGTAGGTCTTATGGCGACGATGGTGTAGGAAAGACGTAGGAGTTGGAAGGAAGGGGCCGTGACCTTAATTAAGGTACAGCCCCAGCATCTGCCTTGTGTGAAAATGGGAAACCACGGAAAACCATCTTCAGAGCTGCCGACAGTGGGATTCGAACACACCATCTCCCGGATGCAAGCTCACAGCCGCGCGCCTCTAACCGCACGGCCAACTCGCCCGGTTTATATAGCTGTACCGTACCAACTATGATAATAGAATTCATAAATTTAGACTTTAGTTGTCTAGATCATATCGCAACGCAGAGCATTGTTAATAAAGAAACATTGTTCAATTGTGTTAAATGGCAATGGTTTTTGTCATCACTATCTTAACGTGTAAATCCGGTCCACAACAACAATAAAAATTGTGAAGATGATTATTTAAAAAAATGAGAAAAATCGTAAAGGAACTATTGTTTGAAGAAAAATACTAGAGGTAGTCATTAAAGGAGGAAGGACTCCCTTTACATTAGACGTCCTAATATCACAGTATCGGAAGGAACCTAGATGTCAAGGCCTACAATATAGAAAGCTCATAAAACTGATCAAGAATAACATTACACTGGCCACTGTTGTGGTGTAATTGTCTCTTCTGCTGCCACTCATCTCCGATAGATGGGATTACTGCTGTGGCCCGACTAAAACAGCATATCAGTATATTGGCAGGAAGTAGCTAGGGGAGTTAGATCTTTTTGCACATGCTATATGATTCTCCCGTCAACGACATTTTCTATAATTATATATAGAAAGGAATGTTCGTTTATCTGTCTCAAATGGACTCTTAAACTACTGGACCGATTTCGCTGCAGATTTCATAATTTTTTCTTATTACTCCTGGGAGGGTTTAGGAAGTGGTTTGAACGAAATCCGATAGGCCACTTTTTATGAGTAACTTCATAATGAATTTAATTTCAAAGCCGCACCAAGATTGGAACGACCTTGATGGACGGATTGTCGCTAGGCGAAAGCTACTTACTCTGAATCATGACAGTACGGCAATAAAGGCTGTATACAGGGTGAGGCGAAATTCGCGCACTCGGGCATCGCAGCGCGATTCCTCACATCCCAGCAATAAAAAAAGTCTCTAACAAAAGTTAGCCCTGCGAGTATATCCGACAGAAAAAGGACGTTGAAGAGTGGCAGTCTGGCAACACTGCAACCACATGTAGGGTAACTACCTCTGTCAGCACACATTAGTCGTGCTGTACGGTTGGTGCAGTGGATAGAGTAATGGGTTAGCATGCAGGAGGTCGAGAGTTAGATCCTGGGTTGAGGCGCATTTTTTTATTTGCTAATTTCCATCGGACATTACATACTGTAATACAGTAAGACACCGTTTCTTAGGCCACATGTATCGTACATTTACAAAATTTTGGAACGCTGAACACGTTGTAACGCATCTAGTAGATGAAGTGGTGCGAATAAATTCACGCCCACGATGTGGAAAGGGCGTCTTTCAAAGCTGACCAATGAAAACGATTGTTCGTCCATTTCTAGGATCATAGTATGTAAGTGCAAATGGTGTCTAGAGGACCCGCTGCAATCCCTGTTGACGATTAAGATGCCAGATACCATACCACCTGGACTACATTTACGAAATAAAAAACATACTCCTCAACCCAGGATCGATCCCTCGACCTTCTGCATGCTAACCCAAAACACTAACCACTGCACAATCTGTACAGTACGACTAACACATGCTGACAAAGGTAGTCACCCTACATGTGGTTGCAGTGTTGCCAGATTCCCACTCTTCAACTTCCTTTTTCCGCCGGATATACTCGCAGGACGAACTTTTGTGAGAGACATTTTTTTAATTGCTGGCATGTGAGGAGTCGCGTTGCGACGCCCGAGTGCGCGAATTACGCTTCACCCTGTATAAGATGGGAACACGCCGCCATGTTTTATGAAGTACCTTTCCTCATCTCCTCCTAAACCACTGGAACAATTTCAACCAAACTTGGTACAGTCATGAGTTACTATCTCACTCCGGGGGTAAGCCATTCCTAGCACCCTTAGGGGTGGGAGAGGGAGAGGGTAGCACACAAAAATAATCGAGAAGAGTGTCCAATCCATAGTTCTCGGAGGTGCTGATATGAACAGCGACACTGTGGAAGTCGAAGTTCAGCTCTCATCGGCATACGGGGTGAGAAGAAAATGTCCGAAAATGACCGTGATTATAGATGTATGTTCCAGCATAGCTCTCAACTGAACTTAGTACATAAATGACTTACTATCTGGAAAAATTAATGTAGGGGTAAGATACCCCTGATATTCCTAGAGGAGGGGTGAAATATAAAAATAATCATAAACGACCACTATCAGTGTCCAATCTATACTTTTCGAGGCCGCTGAGATGAACTGTGACACACTGGATACCTTTTAACTCACATTTCAATCCAGCACTCCCCTTAACCAAACTTGGTACACATACGACTCATTATCAAGAAAAATATACTGTGTGTTAATACACCCTTAGCATCTAAGAAGCGGGGATGTGGAGGGGTGACTTGTAAAAATAATCAAGAACGACTAATATTAATGTCGGATGCATAGTTTTCTGGGTTGCTGAGATGAATAATGACACTCTGGATGCTATTTAAGTCTAAATTTCCTCCCCATCGATATGAGCGTTGAGAAGAAATGACAAAAGTATGCCAAAAATGGCCGAGATTATGTACACTGACTGACAGAGCAAATGCAACACCAAGAAGGAGTGGTTCGAAAGGGATGAAAGTTGGGGAAAAAACAGAGACGGCACGGACGAATAATTGATGTTTATTTCAAACCGATATGCAGGTTACACAATGCGCACGGCATCGACTCAGTAGGATGTAGGACCACCGCGAGCGGCGATGCACGCAGAAACACGTCGAGGTACAGAGTCAATAAGAGTGCGGATGGTGTCCTAAGGGATGGTTCTCCATTCTCTGTCAACCATTTGCCACAGTTGGTCGTCCGTACGAGGCTGGGGCAGAGTTTGCAAACGGCGTCCAATGAGATCCCACACGTGTTCGATTGGTGAGAGATCCGGAGAGTACGCTGGCCACGGAAGCATCTGTACACCTCGTAGAGCCTGTTGGGAGATGAGAGCAGTGTGTGGGCGGGCATTAACCTGCTGAAACAGAGCATTGGGCAGCCCCTGAAGGTACGGGAGTGCCACCGGCCGCAGCACATGCTGCACGTAGCGGTGGGCATTTAACGTGCCTTGAATACGCACTAGAGGTGACGTGGAATCATACGCAATAGCGCCCCAAACAATGATGCCGCGTTGTCTAGCGGTAGGGCGCTCCACAGTTACTGCCGGATTTGACCTTTCTCCACGCCGACGCCACACTCGTCTGCGGTGACTATCACTGACAGAACAGAAGCGTGACTCATCGGAGAACACGACGTTCCGCCATTCCCTCATCCAAGTCGCTCTAGCCCGGCACCATGCCAGGCGTGCACGTCTATGCTGTGGAGTCAATTGTAGTCTTCTGAGCGGACGCCGGGAGTGCAGGCCTCCTTCAACCAATCGACGGGAAATTGTTCTGGTCGATATTGGAACAGCCAGGGTGTCTTGCACATGCTGAAGAATGGCGGTTGACGTGGCGTGCGGGGCTGCCACCGCTTGGCGGCGGATGCGCCGATCCTCGCGTGCTGACGTCACTCGGGCTGCGCCTGGACCCCTCGCACGTGCCACATGTCCCTGCGCCAACCATCTTCGCCACAGGCGCTGCACCGTGGACACATCCCTATGGGTATCGGCTGCGATTTGACGAAGCGACCAACCTGCCCTTCTCAGCCCGATCACCATACCCCTCGTAAAGTCGTCTGTCTGCTGGAAATGCCTCCGTTGACGGCGGCCTGGCATTCTTAGCTATACACGTGTCCTGTGGCACACGACAACACGTTCTACAATGACTGTCGGCTGAGAAATCACGGTACGAAGTGGGCCATTCGCCAACGCCGTGTCCCATTTATCGTTCGCTACGTGCGCAGCACAGCGGCGCATTTCACATCATGAGCATACCTCAGTGACGTCAGTCTACCCTGCAATTGGCATAAAGTTCTGACCACTCCTTCTTGGTGTTGCATTTGCTCTGTCAGTCAGTGTATGTACTAGGACGTGACTACAGTAACCCATAAACATGAACCATAAACATAAATATTTAAAAATTAAATTTTAGGCATTCCCCTAAACTACCATTTCACCAGCGTGAATACAATTTTTTATGGCCTAGATTATATCGACTTATTACCCCGACTTTGCATACCGGTTTTCATTAAGATACGACCACTAATAACATTAATATTTGAGAATAAAATTTGAGGACTTCCCCTAAACTACCATTTCACTCAGCGTGATTAAAATAATTTGTAGCCTAGATTGTAGTGGTTCATCACCCGACTTTACATACCAATTTTCATTAAATTCTCTTCAGCCGTTTTCTCGTGATGCGTGTACAGACAGACAGACAGACAGACAGACAGACAGACAGACAGACAGACAGACAGACAGACATTACGGAAAAGTAAAAAATGCATTTCCTTGTTACTTTGGACATGGCCGATACAGAAATACTATTCTTTTCAAATTCTGAGCAATGTACAGACAAAACTCTTATTTTATATATATAGATGTATTTATGTATATATGTATGTATGTATGATTCAGCATAACTCTCAGCCAAACTTTGTACACCGAGCTCGATAGCTGCAGTCGCTTAAGTGCGGCCAGTATCCAGTATTCGGGAGATAGTGGGTTCGAACCCCACTGTCGGCAGCCCTGAAGATAGTCTTCCGTGGTTTCCCATTTTCACACCAGGCAAATGCTGGGGCTGTACCTTAATTAAGGCCACGGCCGCTTTATTCCTGGGCCTTTCCTATCCCATCGTCGCCATAAGACCTATCTGTGCCGGTGCGACGTAGTACAAATAGAAAAATAATCTTTGTACACAAGTAACTCACTATCTGAAGAATACTGCAGGAATGAGACACCACAAGCAGTCCTACTTTTACTATAAATTATACGCATTTTGAGCAAATTTTGCATTTGATCTCGTTTTCAAAACACATTATAAGACGCATTATTGATCGTGAAAAATGGTCATACAAAAGTCCACTGGTATTCGTATCAAAACAATAACCACCACCACCACCACCACCACCACCACCACTCATCACACGTGATACCCTATGGACTCGATAGAAAGTAAATACCACTACCTTGAGGTCTCACTAGTATATAATTACTTCCATCCATGCTAGTGATAACTGTTACTACGCAACACTTCGTTTCAGACCGGTCATACATTCACTCTCGTTCCCGGTTTCATCTTAAACTAACAAAAAGACCAAGTTTCTTGGAAGCTTAGAAAGACGTTTTCAAGAAAATAGCGAACAAATCATATTTCAAAGGGAAATTACTTCAATTTTTTCCAGACAGTCATCATTCAGCGTGTTCTAGAATTTCTTTGCAGCTGCCACTAGATCTCTGTTAACGTATTCAATGTACACGTGCAGGGATTCGAGCTCTGGACTACAAAGTACGGATCAATGCAGGCAGAACTTGTTTTCAGAGGAAGTGTTAAATAAAAATATCAACCGTGTAAGTGGGAAGAGGGTTGCTGTATTAACGGATCCGGCTAGAATTCATCAATGAATGGACCGTGCACGATAAATACACAATTTTTGTCAAAAGTACCGGTACTGTTGAATTTGTTTTTTTTTTTCTTTCTAGTTTGTAAAGATTAGCACTTCCTTTGCATATTCCTTTACGGACACACATGGGGTCACAAGTATTAAACGACATTTACAGCCCTCATTCATTCGAAGGCATTTGGAGCAAATATTATGCATGTCACTAAAACTTTAAATACGTTGCTTCATTTCCCAGTTGGCCTCTGGATTACAAGTTTGCTTATTCAAACTAGGCAGAGGTAGATGTTAAAAGACCGGGTGAGTTGGCCGTGTGGTTAGGAGCGTGCAGCTGTGACCTCGCATCCGGGAGATAGTGGGTTCAAACCCCACTGTCGGCAGCTCTGAAGATGGTTTTTCGTGGTTTCCCATTTTCACACCAGGCAAATGCTGGTATTTAGAATTCAGTAGCGTTTTACGAAGGAAGTGATACTTTCGGATAGAAAATTCAAATTTGAAATATCAACAACTACTGAATTGTCGAGATTTTCCCGTTTAAATTCAAGAAAATAATCAAAGGAACACATGAAGGGAAAATTTCTGCATTAGCTTTCTTTTAAAACAATCTTGTTTCCTCTATCTGTGACAATTAATTTTACTTGTTTTGCTCTTGTATTCAGCCAGAAGGTTGTTTTGATCCTCCACAGCTCCACCAAAAGCTACCATAGATAGCCCAGGCGTAACTGAAGAGGCATACTGGGGAAATGAGGAGTGAGGCAGTTCCCGTTGCTTTCCTCACCGAGCCAGAAGTTGCTATTGCACATCAGTCTGCCAAGCCCACTGAAATGCACGCATCAAACAACCATATGAGAGATATTTTCATACCATTCATAACAGGGACTGGCTGCATCAAGGAGCGTTATTTCTAGTATCGTTCAATCCTCGGTCACTTTCATATTGTCAAAGCCAAGGATGAGACTGAGACAGGTCAATGAAAGTAACAAATCGCTGTAGCCCATACCAGAGGACATGGAGCACTGTAAACACTACATCTAGCCAGCAAGGGCATGATGCACATGATAATATTTCATAAAATGTTATTTTGCAGGAATATATAACTTTCGTATTTTATCGCGGATTTGAAAACAGATTTAATTGTATTTTAATGGTATATAGGAATGTTTCCATATTAATGAATCAAAGAACACAAAAACTGGCCCTCTTCTATACTATTTCTTTCAAAATATGTAGTTTATTGACAATTAAGTAATTTTAGGATTATAATTATCGAGTTTTTGCTATTTGAGGGCGTTACAGGTTGTTCGAATAACAAGAAGGAACTATACCACTTAAAAATATACAACATGGCTTACAAGTCAATTCAAAGAAGACTGAGCACATGATCTTCAGGAAGATGGACGTGCCTCCCCAGAAGACAGAAGATTTCTTCAAAGCAAACCTCTATAAATCGTTAATAGTTTGAAATATCTGGGTGTAAATCTGCAAACGACAATGAACTCGTTCCGCATCCATACTAAACAGCGAGCGACAGCAGCCCACAAAGGCTATATTTTATATCAGAGCCATTACAAGATCCGCCAGAGCTCTCATCGACGCCAAAATCGTCCGAATACTCACGTATGGCAATTGACATAATTTGGAATAAGATAAGCATGGGAGATCTACGAATAATGGAATAGGTAAAAGCCAGATACTTAAAGGCGGTCCTTGATGTATCTAAATACTCCCGTTCAAGACTGGTATGAGAGCTCATTCAGGAGACCTTCTTTATGGAGGATCTGGGATTCAGATTTGTTCAACCTCATAAAACAAACCAGCAGAGAGTGCTGGAAGAAAGGGCATTGAAAATAAGATAAATATGGACCGAGTTCTACTCGACCCACGCCACAATGAATAAAGCATGGATGGACGCGAATCAGGACTTACGTCAGTTTGTGACCTTTCTTGGCTGTGCACGGAATCCTTCATAAAATTTGCAAGATAAAATCATAGCTTGATCCAAACTCAACTTGTGAACGTTACCCCCTTCTTAAGTGTACAAATCGAGGATAATCTATCGTAGACTACTGCGTGAACTGAAATTCATACTATCTTTTGTACAACCTTATTCTGCACAAACTGTGCGCACTAATAAATAAATTAATTAAAATATATAACAAAATATTGAACAAGTACTAAACAAACGTAGGGCAATCTTTATTACTCACCGTAACACCCCCTCAGAAGAAAAGGAAGAATGTTCACTTACCTGGAACAAACAGAAAATTTTTACATTACACCACTGACAATCTGAAGTCCACAAAACACTATATTTTCCTTGTAAGCTTTATTATTACAACAAATACAAATTAATGACATAAAACAAAGAAATGGCCTTTGAATAAATTGAAATAATATCTTAAAAGCTGGCTACAAACAATACTAAGCGTCCCATCCCCTATGAAGAGAAGCTACATCTAAAACAATAGATGCACATTAAACAGCTGAACAAACGGAGGAAACATACAACATACAAACTATTCTGTTCTTTCAAAACAATTTAACTTTGTATTAATTAAACAAACACTTTTCAGAAAACACCTGGCACATAAAGTAACAGACAAGTCACTTCTATCAGTAGAAAATATTGTGATGTTTCAATATTTCAAGGATAAAATTTATATTTAATTATTATTTAATTATTTATATTTATATTTAATATCAGCTCTCAGAAATAACTATCAAAGGAGTGGGCTACTGAAGAGGAGCTAGAAGAAGCATTTCTCTACTGGGTTCCAAGTTTCTCAAAGAATTAGGTTCAGACAAACAGGTCTTGCGTCACATCGTCCTAATGACCTTGAAAGGCGCAGTCTCTACATTGAGGAAACATCTTTATGGACCATCAAGAACAGAAAAACAATGAACAAAATTACGGTGGGTTCGGTACTGTATAAGTTGTCTTGTGGCAGCCCATGATGTTGGGAAGTTGCTTTAAATAAATTAATTAATAAATTAATGAATTAATTAAACATTTTAACATGAAAATAACATCTTAAATCCGGAACTTGAGATAAAAAGCAATAAAACTTAATTTGTATATTTTAACTATTGGAGTTGTATAATGTGTGTTATAATTGATATCTTACCTTATGATTATCGCCAATCATTATTTTTATCGAATGGGCTTCTATTTACGGCAAGATGCACGTACTATAACCAGTAGCACAATGGCCGTACATTCGACAGCGCGGGAACTAAACCAGGTTCACCTAAAAACCCGTTTCCCGCACATGATAACAAGTGGAAAAATATTCTATTGAACGAAGAAAGAACTTGCTCCAGCAAGGAAGTTCAACCTTTATACAAATGATGAATGTGTAATGGAAGGTACAGGAGTGAGAAGATCCAAACCGATTACTCCACAAGGTCGAAGAAATAAAAACAATATAAGGCCACCATTGATTTCATTTTTTAAAATATTGCATAATTTCTGTAAGATCACAATTTAATCATGTAGTGTAATACTGTATTTGTTCTAGAACAATGAGAAAAATAACTTCCCTTCTCAAACAAAATCCCTTATTAAGACGTGAAACTCAAAGCTCCTCGAGGCATACAACAGCTGCCAAATAGTTGAAATCTTCCCTATCCTGCCATCTTAGTTCGTAGTGAATAAGTTATGGTATATTTTAGTGAGGCACACATAGAATATTAGAGTGGAACTGAAATCGTCTCTTAAAAAACCACCTCCCACAATGCACATTAAACTAAGAAGTTTGATGATGATGATGATGGTTGTTTTCTAAAGGGGCCAACAGCTAGGTCATAGGCCCCTAGTTGTACCAGGTGCAGCGAAATTAAACGATAATTAAACCTTCAAAATGTATCCCAATATCTCTTCATCCTCTCCCTGTGTTCCTTGTTACGTTGTTCAGCCCAACCTGTGTATAGTCGCATGGGATTTACAGAAAATTTGTGTTTGTGAATTAAGGTTCTGAATTTCATTACATCTTGAATGGTTTCTTCATTAATCGCAATTTCATTTAGGTCTTCACTAATTTATTTCGTGATTTTTCATTGATAAAGCTAAGTTTAACATTTTCCTTGTGAGCCTACATTCTATATAAGCGACCATAAAATTATAATTCCGTTTCCTGATCGTATCTGTGATTTTTTCTGTAACTTGATAGACTTCATGTGATGTCTTTTTCATCCAAATTCAATTTTCGCATTTTGGTCCTAAGATTTTTCCTTTCTTGTTTTTCGATCATTTTTATTCGAGGTTTGCCACCAATTTTAATAGTTTCAGATGCATAATGTGCTTCTGTTTTAACTACTGTGTTGTAATATCGTAATTTTGCCTTTTTCTATACTGTAGTTCTTTTTAGTTGTAATTTTGTATGCCCTTTGATGTTTTGCAATCCATTCTTACTTAGCTTGCTCATTTAACCGTGCTGGTTCAATAATTTCACCTAGATGCTGGAATTTGTCTAAGTGAGCTTTATTTCCATATTTGGTGATTAACGGTTGGCTGTTGAAACCTGATCTTGTCCATTTTATATACTTTGTCTTTTCATAAGAAATTTGGAGTCTTCCTTTACCTGCTATTTCACCTGAATATTAAATTATAAACAACCGGACGAGTTAGCCGTGCGGTTAGGGGCACGCAGTTGTGAGCTCGGATCCGGGAGATAGTGGGCCCGAACCCCACTGTCGGCAGTCCTGAAGATGGTTTTCCGTGGTTTCCCATTTTCACACCAGGCAAATGATGGGGCTGTACCTTAATTAAGGCCACAGCCACTTCCTTCCCACTCCTAGCCCTTTCCTATCCCATCGTCGCCATAAGACCTATTTGTGTCCGTGCGACGTAAAGCAACTAGCAAAAAAAAAAAAAAAAAAAGGATTTCTTCTGCACAACCGAATTTTTAAAGTTTGAGAGATCAAATGCCAAATTTAATCCAGAATCATCTTTGGTCTACATTATGTTCAATTTGAAGAATGGTTGTACTGAATGGGGATATACCATAGAACTGAAGAGTAAATGTTTTTTTTTTTGGGCGTATCTACATGTACATGAACACAGAAATGAAAGAGTTGCGATAATTCGGATGCTAGGCCCAAGAGTGCTCTTTGTCAAATAAAAATATGCTTCCATTAGTACAATAAAGCTCCCTTAGGAGCTTTCAAAAATTGTTCGAGCCAGTGATATTTCACACTGACTCTCCCGGGGTATTGGTCAAGTTTTCAATTAGCAATGATCGCACCTCAGCTGAACTTCATTGGTCACGATATTGCCACTGCGCAAAGACGTCTTAAATTACCATCAACCCTTACCAGTACAAACCCAGCTGCAAGTTACTTACTAGTGCTTGCTAATACATCCCAAAATTACAGGTTAATAACGAGAGAAACATGAATTACATAATTAAATTATGACGTCTTATATTACTAACCAGTAAAGTAAAATATTACAAAAACCGTGTCTGAGTTTTTCGATTAGTAATTAGAATATTATACCCTATATTGGGCTAGAACTAGCAACAGACTAGCCCTCCATCTAGGACTAGACGCGTGCACTACATGTGAGGGGACAGCAGTTCGATCCCCGTTCATGGCAACGAGCATCATTTCATGTCAAACTTGTTCTGACAGAGACGACGCGCTTGCTGGGTCTGCTCAGTACTACGGAAGGTTACCGTTCCCTATCACGCTTCTAGGATCTCAGGGCAATTATGATTATGTTTGTTTTGTCTTCACGAAAATATATATTTACTGCAAAAACAAACTAACTAAATATGATATATAAAGTAATGTGTGATCAACGTAAACGAGACAATATTGTATGAAGAAATAGACGAATATTGTAACTAAAAACTCACGTCTTTCGGAGTTCAGTCTGTGAGCCTCTAGACTGAACTGTATATGCCTCCGTAATTCTATATTAGCTCCCAGCTCTGAGGTTTCAGCTCCCTCTCCGCCTATCACTTTGAAAATATTAAAAATTGGGCATAACCATCGTCTCCTGTTTGTTCGCCAACTTCTCGTATCTTCTATTGCTCAATAATAATAATAATAATAATAATAATAATAATAATAATAATAATAATAATGTTCTTGCTCACAACCTTCGAACGGCAATGATAAAGTAGCTATTAAGATATATATATATAAGGGTTTCCTTCCGAAATAAATGTAATGACTCAGATAAGACGCCCCTTAATCGCAGGATTGAAATGACGCGTGGAATTGTTCGGACACACAGATTTAAATATATCGGTGAGACTGTTCCGTCCTCAGATCCCAACAGCATTCAAAACTAAGTAGGCCTACTTGCGGAAAGCAGCACGGAAGATGGATGAATGAATACTCTTCTCTCCACTGACGGATGACCACTGACCGGGGATAAAGTACTAATTTATTTCAGTCGTAATTAATACATGCAGTTATTTTTGTTGCAATATAAAGTATTAAGGGTAGTCCAACTAAGAAAATGAAATAAAATTGTTTAAGTGTAATTTACTAATATACTTTTTTCTTTTGCAAGTTGCTTTACGTCGCACCGACACAGATAGGTCTTATGGCGATGTACTAATATACTACTATATATACTTCCACATGCATATACTTACTAGTGGTCACATGCATCTTCTCTGCTTCAATGTTCTTTACATTTCTTTTCCCATATTTTTGTCGTAATATTACATATATTTTTTCCTCCTTCTGGTGTTTTCCATTCTCTTTTAATAACTTAACAAGAGTGTAGAGCTTGGATTCATTTTTCAATTTTACCTACCTCCTTCCAATCTATAAATTTGTCTCTCTGAGTATTAACAAATGCACCGCAATTGGGAAATATTTCAGTGGCAATGGTCACTTACAGCAGTGTGATAATGAAATAAACTTAAAGCATAATTATCCAACAACAGTCCGACTCGTTGGCTGAACGGTCAGCGTACTGGCCTTCAGTTCAGAGGGTCCCGGGTTCGATTCCCGGCCGGGTCGGGGATTTTAACCTTAATTGGTTAATTCCAATGGCACGAGGGCTGGGTGTATGTGTTGTCTTCATCATCATTTCATCCTCAGCACGACGCACACTCTAGCCAATCAAAATTGGGGATGTGTACACGCATTCTGCGTAGCTCAAGAGAGTTCTGGAACTTTTCCCTCTGGCATGCTATAAAAGCTTGGCGCCTTAGGGCCGTATGATCATCTTCATAGCTCCGGTCTAGTGTGCGTGCGGTGTAATAAGAAGGCATGGGATGCCTACCATTGTTGGAAGACCCAACTATTCAAGGTAATGGCAGATAGCTCCAGGCAGATAACTTGAGGGGAAGGTTTTAAAACTTCTTTTTAAATGTAAAGTTCTAAAATCACTGTTTAAATGTAAATTTTTGGAAAGTCCGAGGACTCTGTTCAAATTCTTGCTGGGAAAATGTAATTTAAGGGAACAAAGAGTGTTCACCTTCCGTTTTTTTTTTTTTTTTTTTTGCTAGTGGCTTTACGTCGCACCGACACAGACCTAGGAGTTGGAAGGAAGCGGCTGTGTCCTTTCAGGTACAGCCCCAGCATTTGCCTGGTGTGAAAATGGGAAACCACGGGAAACCATATTCAAGGCTGCCGACAGTGGGATTCGAACCCACTATCTCCCGGACGCAAGCTCACAGCCGCGCGCTCCTAACCGCACGGCCAATTCGCCCGGTTGAGGAAGATGAAAATAGCCTTCAAACTGTGTCATTAAACTTAACAAATCCAAATTGATCTCCTTCTAAGAAAAACTGATACCTATCGCACAGTATTTCAAGCAAAATGCTTCTACGTTGTGAAATCACTGATTTAAATAGATGATTCTGGGATTGAGAAGAGCTCCTTAGGAAGGTCCTACAGAACCCAGGAAAATGTCAGAAAGATTTATCTTCCAATTGAAGTCCAACAAGGATGTAAGGATCAAAAACACCCCCACAGTGAGAAAGAGGAGTTGACCTTTTAGTAACTCTTCAGGAGAAATGGAAAAGAAACTAATCTCCGGTAACTGAAGAAAGGTGGTATGAAGCCATTATAAATTCATGATTTATTCTCCGGAAGGGAATATGTAAAACAGAGGGATAATCCTGATAAACAACCTGTAGACTACGCAAACACTCAACGAAAGAACGACAGAGGAGGAGCCTCGGGTTGGAAAACCTTTGGTGAGCATGTAAAGAAAAAGGTGTAAGTCTGAGAAATAAAAACAGTCAAATTTCACTTTAAGAAAATCAAAAGAAAAGCAAAAAAAAAGTAGGAAACTGACCCAGGGCCTAAGAAACTATCACGAATGATATCATCAATTCTCTTGAGATGACGTAAAAGAGCCTTCTATATGTCTCCCAGTCATGGCCATCTATCAATACTTCACATCACAGCCAGCACGGTTGCTAGGTAACGACACGTCACACATGTTGTGTCGCTAATTTCGTGACGCTAATTTTCGGATGACCTCCATAAGACATATTTATTCACAGAATAACAAAGTTTGTGGCGAGGTTCATCTTAAGTCTATTTTCGTGGTTGCTGATGATTTGTATTACAAATCTTGCGCGTGTTTCCGGATCACCACTGTAGGTTTGCGAGTTATAAAATAGCCTCAAATGTTTCGAAAGTGTACCGTACCTGTCCTTATTATTTGATTCCATGATTAGGATAAATGGCTTAAATCTAATCTTGTTTCGATGTCAGAATTTGGCTGAAAGTGGGTGGACATTTCCCTGCAAAACCACATTCAGTGTAACACTTGAAACTACGACTTCGAAACACAGCAGCTTTTCACAAAGGGAACAAAAACCGAATATGATTGAGTTATTGTTACTCGTAATTTCGTACAATGTTAAGGGCAATCAGTCGTTTGTATATGTATTTTTTAAAGTTTACTGCCTACTTCATAACTTGCTTCTTTTGCATCATGTCATATTCATAGATACAGAAAGGCCTTGAGAAACACCTGAAAATGAATCACATAAAGTTTGTTTTTGATACCTTAAATTCTTGTTTCCCATTAGCAAAATCATACGTGCACAATGCTCACTGACGTTTCCAGAAAAAAGTGCCTATTTTTTCGTAGCAAGAAACTAAGAAACACATTTTACAACATTCTATAGCTTAAACAAATCCTTCCATTTTATTTCAGATTTTATATTGTGTATTTAGAACTTCCAGTAACTCAAAAATTACCACCTGAAGTGAAACAAGAACTGTGTACTGTCTAGAGATGAGAAGAATGCAAGAACGAGGAATGTGGCCTGCAAGCACGAACTTCCTGTTCTGCACAGACAGGTCGGCTCTCTGCTAGTATCTGCTACTCGAAAACATTCACTCACACTTTGCAGTTTGCTGGATTACAACTGACAAGAGCGAAGAGCTGCTAGTAGAAGATAATATAAAATCGCCTGGATAGTAGCGGAGTTGATATGGTAACCATTGCGTCACTGGCTCTGCTGGTGAAAGCCCCTTCGCCCCGTGCCTCACCGGGCATGTGCATTCTTCTGATCTCCCAACAGTATATTGTAAATTATCTAAACAGAGGTCAGTCAAATAACTATTATTAACATATTTTCTACGTTCATACACTTTAACACAAAGTTCCATTTTCCCCTAATATGAAGAAAACACCAAACAAAACATGACTTCGTTCTCTTTAGTAACAGCAATTGTAAGTCTGACGTCAGATTAAATACCAAGCTTTAAATTTCCTTTACTCCAATAGTTCTGATATATGGGCAAAATTTTCTACAAAATTCAATTTTCGAAAATGTACCTAAATGATCGAATTTTGTATTTCACCACACATTAGATTATGTATTCTGAAAATAATTATGTTTTTATTGAATTGTGGCCCCCTCCGGGGCTTCCAAAATAGTTTTTTTTCCTAGTTGCTTTACGTCGCACCGACACAGATATGTCTTATGGCGACGATGGTACAGGAAAGGGCTAGGAGTGGGAAGGAAGCGACAGTGGCCTTAATTAAGGTACAGCCCCAGCATTTGCCTGTTGTGAAAATGGGAAACTACGGAAAACCATCTTCAGGGCTGCCGACAGTGGGGTTCGAACCTACTATCTCCCGAATACTCCAAAATTGTTCGAGTCAGTGTTATTTCACACTAACTCTCCCGGAGTATTGGTCAAGTTTTCAACTAGCAATGATCGCACCTCAGTTGAACTTCATCGGTCACGATATTGCCACTGCGCAAATACTTAAAGAAAATACCTCAGAGTTCTTGAGGAGCTGCAAGGCACTAGGAAGTAATTTAGTATATTTTCTTTCTCTGGACATTGGTTAGTAATTGACGTGAATGATATTGCTACCTTATACTACGTTATATTAATATCCACCGAAATAATGCAGCGAAGTGGCTTTATTTTGAAGATGAATACAGAAAAACGATAATATTTTAACATCTATCACAGTTCTATTAGCAGACTAGTCTTCAAGTTCACTTCAAGCAGAGGGAGAACAGTTCGATCCCAGGACACGGCAATTCGTATCAAGACTTGTCAAACTTGTCCCCACGTAAGGCGGTGATGAGCGAGGTAGAGAGGTTCTACAAGACAAGTTGCCATTCGTACGGAACACCTGCATATCACGAAACATTGGAGCTAAAATACAGTCCATATCTTATATCAAAATAATCACATTTGTTGGTTCTTTTAGGTGGATATAATAACACAAGATGAATTCGTATCATATTACACTTATAATTTCAAGGTAGATATTTCACAGAGATGTGTTACAAACGGTTGTAATTTTTACAGTATTCCAACAGTAAGCTGAGAGACTTTCTCTAGACATTTTCTCTATACACTTATTTATTATTTAGTTTTAACTCAAATTGGGGATATGCGCAAGTCTCAGAGTACCTGTACGTATTCCAGGAAGAGGGAGAGCTGTTTCAATGTCCACCATATGTTCAAAAATTCATAAACAAATTGTCTTCAAAACACGTATTTGTGAACACGCAAAGCGAGACTTGAATTGGAGACGCAATAAACGAAGACGGCAAATCCACGAATTTCACTTGTATCTTCTCTGTCTTTACCAATCCAATTTGACACACTCATACCTGTTACTCCTTGAATTTTGATCTGTCGATTTTAAGCTTCTCAGATTGGATATGTCTCTTGTCTATTTTTATGTGTTTGCTTATATTTCAGCACCCGGTCAAGAAAGAAAAGAATAACGGCCGAGAGGATTCATCATGCTGACCACATGACACCTCGTAATCTTCAGGCATTCGGTCGGAGCAGCGGTCGCTTGGTAGGCCATGGCCCTTCAGGGCTGTTGCGGCACGGGCTTATTAATTTTTTTACATATATTTCAGCAGGCATGCTTTGTGACCCAAGATTCAGATTACTGAATACACTGCTATGCAACATACAATCGATAACGAAATATAATTTATATTAATAATAATAATAATAATAATGTTATTGGCTTTACGTCGCGCTAACTACTGTACTTTTATGGTTTTCGGAGACGCCGAGGTGCCGAATGTTTATCACGCAGAAGTTCTTTTACGTGCCAGTAAATCTACCGATACGAGGCTGATACATTTGAGCACCTTCAAATAACACGGAACTGAGCCAAGATCGAACCTGCCAAGTTCGGGTCAGAAGGCCAGCGCCTCAACGTCTGAGTCACTCAGCCCGGCATTTACATTCTTTCTTCTCCTACTTTATAACATTATGAATACAAATAATGAATCATCTTCTTCTTTCTTCTTTTGCTACCGCTTTTCCCCACATCTCAGGGTCGCGGGTGCGAACTGTGTCGCACATGTGGACCTGGCCATGCTTTACGGCCGGATGCCCTTCCTGACGCCAACCCATTCACTATTACGTGTTTCTGTGGTGGTTGGCAGTGTGGTATGTTGTCTGAATATGATGAGGAGTGTGTTGGGACGGACAAAATCATCCAGTCCCCGAGCCAGAAGAATTAATCAGAAGCGATTAAAATCCCCGACCCGGCCGGGAATCAAACCCGGGACCCTCTGAACCGAAGGCCAGTACGCTGACCGTTCAGCCAACGAGTCGGACGAGTACAAATAATGAATCTGAAACGTAAATTTGACACAAGATTATGGGGCATAAATCTGAATTATCCAAACGGAATTTTGAATTTCGTTAATCTAGCGCTAAATAGCCAAATGTTGTAAGCGAAAACTTGTATTTTTAACATTGGTGGCAGTGGCGATCAAAGTCTTAAGGCGACACTCCGGAGATAAAAAAGATATTTTTACCCAATGCATGGATTTACAAAACTTTGTGGGAATGTCACCTACATAAAAGGGGAGATATCACGAACATTTCTTTCATATACAATTAATAGAGATTCTCCAACGAAAACATCTCGATGGAAAAGACATACGCATCATACAGAATCTCTACTGGGGCCAACAAGCAACAGTCAAAATCAACCAAACCAAAACATCAGATGTGAAAATCAGAAGAGGGGTATGCCAAGGTTGTATTCTCTCGCCGCTCCTTTTAAATATCTATTCTGACATCATTTTTAAAGAAGCTTTGCATGATGTTGAACTGGGGGTGAAAGTAAATGGTATTTTGATCAATAATATTAGATATGCAGATGACACTTTGATTCTGTGCAACACCCTAGAAGGCCTTCAAGAACTCCTGAACAGAATCCATGCCAGAGGTTTACAGTATGGTCTCAATATAAATGCAGAAAAAACTAAGTTAATGGTATTTAGCAGAAATAGTAATGCAAATGTCACCTTGTCATTAAACAACCGTAAAATAGAACAAGTCCACCAGTTCAAGTACTTCGGCAGCATAATAAGAGAGAGTATGGATCCAGATAAGGAAATCAGATGCAGAATTGAGAACGCTAGAGCTGCATTTCGCAGGATGAGCTCTTTGTTCTGTAATAATCATCTAAATCTGAAGCTCAGACAGAGATTAATGAAGTGCTACATCTGGTCAGTACTGTTATATGGAGCAGAAACATGGACCTTAAAAGCCGCAAGCACCAAACGACTTGCCGCCTTTGAAATGTGGTTGCACAGAAGAATGCTTAGAATACCCTGGACAGATATGATAACAAACGATGAAGTCCTAAGGAGAGCTAGGACAAAGCAAGAACTAATAACAACTATAAAAGTTCGCAAGACAGCTTATCTAGGCCACATATTAAGAGGAAACAAATATGGCCTCATAAAACTCATTCTCCAAGGTAAAATAGAGGGCAAACGGCGAGTTGGCAGACCAGAGAAAACATGGTTACACAACATCAAGCAGTGGACCGGTATTGAGACAACTGAGAGACTCTTACGACTAGCAGAAGACAGAAAAACTTTATCCAGAGTAATCGCCGACGTCTGGGCAACCGGATATGGCACTTGAAGAAGAAGAAGACAATTGTTTTCCAAATTAAATTTTTGTTTTTGAAATGTTAAAATTCTATTTTTTCATGAAATTTAATTAACATGTTAATGTAAATTCGTAATTAAGTAGATAATGCTTCTTTAAAAAGCACTACGCAACGATTTTTCTGTACATAATTTATGTAAGTAGATATATCGTACTAAAGTTTGTGCAATTTTTACGTTTTAAAATTTTGGACCAAAAATCCCCACTACTTGAAAAAATTTTGCAATCAAAAATTCCATACGCAGGTTTCTTAGTATAGCTGTGATACATATACCATACAAATTTTGTTACATTTGGCACAATATTATGAGGGGGAAATGGGATTTAAATGTACAATTACAATTGGCAAATAAAGCATTATTACAGTGATAAATTGTTTGAATTCAGCGGAATAACTTCGTGACAAGAAAAAAAGAAACTCAATCCTATCAGTTTCAGTCTTTAAAAATTAACAAAAATGACCAAAATAGCGATTTTTATCTCCGAAGTGTCGCCTTAAGAGGACGTACAGCGATAATGTTGATTAGACCAAGGTATTTGAGATTCTGAAGGTGATCGGGATAAGATACCGAAAAAGAAGAATAAGTATCTACCCTCTGTACAAAGCCAACGGCCGTAGCCGTGTTGAAACACCGGATCCCGTGAGATCTCCGAAGTTAAGCAACATTGGGCGTGGTCAAGATTTGGATGGGTTGCCACGCGCTGTTGGTGAGGGTAAGGGAATGGAGGAGCGGAAAGGAACTGGTCACCCTACCGCACGTAAACTCCGGCTCAGGTACACCTCTGCGGAGGTTCGGACCTGCCTTCGGGCAGAATACACACTTACCTTACCTCTGTACAAAAATCAGTCTGCAGTGTTAAGAGTCGAGGGCTTTGAAAAAGAAGCAACAATCCAGAAACGAGCTAGGCAAGGCTGCATTTGGCGGTAAAGGAATCAAAATCCAAGGACAAGAAATCAATACTCTGGGATTTACCGATGGCATTGTTATTTTATCAGAGTCTGCAGAAGATCTGGAGAAATTGTTGAATGGTACGAATACAGTCTTGAAGGAGTAAGTACATGGTGAAAATAAACAAATTCAAAACAATAGTAATGGAGTGCAGTTGAACAAAGTCATATGATGCAGCAAATATTATGAAGTCTTGAAGGAAGTAGATGAATATTGTTACTTGGGTAGTACGAGGGCTGATCAACAAAGACTGAGACTGATTTTTTTCTGTGGCTTCCATGATAGTTTCCTATCTGTAGCATAAATATTTCGAAATAGCTGGTTTTTATGTATAATGTCCGTAGGTGTCAGCACTCTCGTATCGGTAGGTTGGTAGTAATGCTCTATTTTGTAGAAGCGAGAGGAGCAGTACAGCGCAATCAAATTCTGTTTTCGTTTAAACCACACAGCCACTGAAACTTACGAAAACCTGAAGCATCATTATGATCCTGATGGAAAACAAGCCAGCACAGTGTGGAAATTGCAAAAAAAAAAAAAAAAAAAAAAAAAAGAAAAGAAAAAAAAGGCAAAAGTTGTTTTATATTTTTTGACTGTAATGGAATGATTTACCAGCATATAGTTTCCCCTCACACTATTGTTACTACACGTCAGTATTGGCTACACTGAGGAAGCACATTGCAAAGAAACGATCAGTGCTTTCTCGGACTGGATGGCGACTTCATCATGACAATGCACAGTCTCACGTCGCAAATCAAGTCATGCAGTTTCTGGCTCGATTCAACATTACCTGTGTACCGCATCCACCTTATAGCCCTGATCTTGCACCCTGTGATTATTTATTCCCATCATTAAAGGCAAAAGTTAGGGACATTCGATTTGAGAACTCTGAAGCAGTGCTCAAGAAAAGTGAGGCGATTCTCAAGGGCCTGGCAAAGAATGGTCTGCAGCATGTATTGAAGGACTGGCAGAGACGCTATAAAAAGAGCACTGAACTAGGAAGGTACTACTTTGAAAAAGATCATGTAAACGTTGAAATGGAGTAATAAACTTCTGTGAAAAAATCAGTCTCACTCTTTGTTGATCAGCCTTCGTAAAATAAAAAATTAAGGTAGTACTAAGGAGGACATAAAATGGAGACAGCACAAGCAAGGAAGGTCTTTCTTAAGAAAATGCATTAGCTCACTTCCAACATTGATATAGAAATTAGAAATATGTTTTTGAAGACTTTGGTCTGGAGTGTGGCATTGTATGGAAGTGAAACATGGACGATAACTAGCTCAGAAAGAAAGAGAATAGAAGCTTTCGAAACGCGATGTTACAGAAGAGTGCTGAAGGTTACATGGACAGAGCGAATCACGATTGAAGGGAAACTGAATCGAATTGGTGGGAGGAGAATGACTTGGTAAAATATGACCAGAAGAAGGAATAGAATGACAGGACAAATCTTAAAATACCAGGAACTTGTTCACTTAGTTTTTGAGGGAAGTGTAGACGGTATAAATTAAAGACTAGATTAGAATTTGATGCACGATTTACATGGAGATGAAAAGGTTAGCACAGGATAGAATGGCATGGAGAGCTGCATCAAGTCAGCCTATGGACTGATCACCCAAACAACAAATACAGCGTGCCATTATTCTTCTTCTTCTGTTTTTTTTTCTGACGACTGTGCCTCGTCAGTGTAGCCATTACTCTTTTATTTTCTGGTAATTCTGACTGCCGGTACATCTTCTATTACCTATTTGCATGAAAGAGCGAAAAGGAAGAGATCCGACCCTACGAAGACCGACAAAAGAAAGCAAGAAGAAGACAAGAGTAGACCAAGAGAGGACGGAAAGATAAGATAAAAGGGAGGTGCCTAGAACAAATAAGCGAAAACCACGTAACACTCGCCCAGTGATCGCCTACCCATGTTCCCAAGTTGAGAGCCCCTAGGGCTACACTTACAGTTGACCTGTCGCCCAGGTGGTAGATTCCCTATCACTTGTTTACCTCGTTCTTTCTTAAATAATTTCAAAGAAGATGGAAATGTGTCTAAATTCTCCCGTGGTGAATTATATCAATCCTTAATGCCTCCGCTTACGAACGAATTCCAACTCTATCTTCTTCCATCCGTTCAAAAACTGAATTCGTTTTATTTTTTATTTTTTGCTAGTTGCTTTACGTCGCACCGACACAGATAGGTCTTATTGCGACGATGGGACAGGGAAGGGCTAGGAATGGGAAGGAAACGGCCGTGGCCTTAATTAAGGTACAGCCCCAGCATTTGCCTGGTGTGAAAATGGGAAACCACGGAAAACCATTTTTCAGGGCTGCCGACAGTGGGGTTCGAACCTGCTATCTACCGAATACTGCATACTGGCCGCACTTAAGCGACTGCAGCTATCGAGCTCGGTAAAACTGAATTCTACCGCTTAGTCGAACTGCTCGTCTCCTCACTCCCAAGTCTTCCCAGCTCAAAGTTTGCAACATTTTCGTCACACTACCCGTTTGTCGGAAATCACCAAGGATAAATTGTGCTGCTTTCCTTTGGATCTTCTCCTGTTGTCGAATCAAGTATTTCTGGTGAGGGTCCCATACACTGGAACCATACTTTAATTGGGGTCTTACCCCTTTTAGTCGCTTCTTACATGAGGCAAAGGATATCGTGAAAGTAATTTGATGCCCCCACCCACAGGTGATAAATTATTTCTCTGTCAATTTGAGGATGATTTTAATAAGCATAAGACATAGAAAAGGTAGTCAAACACAAGTATTAGAAACAGTAGTTAAAGACAAAATAGAAAAACTTACACTTCGATGAGATATATTAACTTCTCTCAGGGTAATGGGCCGGCCCCGTGATGTAGGGGTAGCGTGCCTGCTTCTTACCCGGAGGTCCCGGGTTCGATTCCCGGCCAGGTCAGGGATTTTTACCTGGACCTAAGGGCTGGTTCGAGGTCCACTCAGCCTACGTGAATAGAATTGAGGAGCTATCTGACGCTGAGATAGCGGCCCCGGTCTAGAAAGCCAAGAGGATCCGTCGTGCTGACCACACGACACCTCGCAATCTGCAGGCCTTCGGGCTGAGCAGCGGTCGCTTGGTAGGCCAAGGCCCTTCAAGGGCTGTAGTGCCATGAGGTTTGGGGTTTGGTTTCTCAGGGTAATGGATTTCATTTTTATTTTTAATAGACGGGCTGAGTGCTTCAGACGGTTGAGGCGCTGGTCTTCTGACCCCAACTTGGCAGGTTCGATCCTGACTCAGCGCGGTGGTATTTGAAGGTGCTCAAATACGTCAGCCTCGTTTCGGTAGATTTGCTGGCACGGAAAAGAACTCCTGCCGGACTAAATTCCGGCACCTCGATGTTTCCGAAAACCATGAAAGTAGTCAGTGGGACGTAAAGCAAATAACAATATTATTATTAGTATTATTTAATATTCATATTTGCGTGCAAGAATGCAAATCAAATCAAATCAAATCAAATCAAATCAAATCAAATCAAATCAAATCAAATCAAATCAAATCAAAGCCCACCCATCCTCTATTAACACTAATCAAGGGAAAAAATGGAAGGGGTCCGACACTTCGAAAAATGAAGGTATTGATCAAAGAAATATAAGGGCCACGAAGGGCATGAAAATTGAAGACTCCCTAGGCCTCGAATGCCTTACCTAATACCATCAAGGTCGTAAAACAATCAGAGGTGATGAACCTGACGCAATTAAGTGGAAACAATTCCAGGACTCAGCTAAGGGCCCCATGGTCACCAACCTGCGCTCCAAACTTCAAGAGCTCCTAGGGCCTCTTTTACGACAAGCAGGGGATGCCGTGGGTGTATTCTAGCGCCTCAGTCTACAGGGGGTAGGTAATCCTTGTGAGGTTCCATTGCACTGGAACCATACTCTAATCGTGGTCTTACCCCGTTTAGTCGCTTCTTAGAGGTGGCAAGGGATATCATGAAAATAATTTGACGGCATATATTATTTCTCAGTCAATTTGAGGGCACTTTTATTAAATTTAAAACATAGGGAAGGTATTCGAATATAAGTTGCATGGTATAAGAAGCAATAGTTGAAGTTAAAATAGGCTACGATACATCAGCTGTTCTCAGGGTAGTGGATTTGATTCTGATTTTATTTTAAATTTTCATCCATGCGTACAAGCATGCAAAGAAAAAGCAAAGAAAAGTCTTTTCCGTCCAAGTCAGAAAGCCCTCAGGAGTAGAAAGGCTTCCACAATCCGTAACTACGTTACTAAGTGGGATAGAATCATTAGCACTACGCCCGTTCGCCTTTAACTCCAGGAATTAACTTTGCACTCATTCTTGTGGTAGGCTGAGTGAACCTTAGAGTCATGTTCCTCTCCAGAAGTGGAAATTTCGTTTTCAACATTATGAAAAATCGAACCCAAGTCCTTCTGAGTGAAATGGGTGAGCCTTTACAGCCTCGTCTAGGAAATCCTTGAAATATTCTAACACTATTATAAAAATCGAATTTACAGTTTAATTCCAACACGTTATAGAGAAAAGTTGTATTTTAATATTATTTCTCCCTCAGAGTGAAGATATTTTAATAAGTTAAGTTTAAGACACAGTAATAAAAAAAAAGTTCTAGCCCTTCAGACAAGCAACTCAATGTTGAAAACATCCTAAGGATATGAGCTACGAATTTTTGGTAAATAAATTTTGAAATGGATAAGCCTTTACCTGAAAATTACAATCCTTTTCTTAATCATTGTAATCCGGACGATTAGATTAGCAGTTTGCCTTTTTCTACCATTACGGGCGCTAATATGCGTAAATGCAGAGTTTCACTTAAGCCCTTATATCTACATTCGGTGTGGACATATTTCAAATAATCAAAAAAACATTAGGGCATTGAACCAAGGAACACATTACAGATAGGAATTACGTAAATAAGTTAATTTGGCTAGAATATGAATCAAACAGAAAACGAATAAAGAAACAAGCTAATTTTTGGCAATTTTTCCGGAACTGCATTTAGGCCGGAAGTGATGTTCGAAACCTTTTCGGGCCCTTTAGCGCTTCAGCGTTCGCCACAATTGAGGAAATTGTTTAATTTTAAGTTTTTCGTAGAATTGTGACCCCCACTTTGTCTACAAAGAAATGTTTTCATCAATTTGTGTTAAGTTTTGATAAGATTCATTACCTTATCTGAAGGCACACATACATAAACTACTGTAGCCTATATATTGTTTGAACTCCATATCTGCATGGCTGCAATTCTTCGTAATATAGCGGGCGAGTTGGCCGTGGGGTTAGGAGCGCGCAGCTGTGAGATTGCATCCGGAAGGTAGTGGGTTCGAATCCCACTGTCGGCAGCCCTGAATATGGTTTTCCGTGGTTTCCCATTTTCACACCAGGCAAATGCTGGGGCTGTACCTTAATTAAGGCCACGGCCGCTTCCTTCCCATTCCTAGGCCTTTCCTATCCCATCGTCGCCGTAAGATATATCTGTGTCAGTGCGACGTAAAGCAAATAGCAAAAAATCTTCGTAATATTCTAATGTCACTGCATGATAAAGATACAATGCACTCTAATTGTTGAAGTCTTATATTCTGAAAACGCGGAGGAAGGTTTCCTACGAAACGTAAAGAATTTCACCTACTTTTCTTGACACAGTATAAGCCCAAAAGCTTAATATCATTTGTTATAATGTTATAATGTATAATGTTAAGGACCATGAAAGCATCAACCTAGGTATAAAGTTACGTACAAGATGGGTAAATGGAGTATTTGTGGGTTAATGTCACTTTAAAACAGCCTCAATCATGGCGTCATAAGTGGCAGATACTATGATACTTAGCCCTATAAGACAACTATCATCATCATCACCACCCTCATCATCATCTAGACTAATAATTACATCTACGAGGAAAGTTTTCAATGCTGGTATTCACAGTCGCCCATCCTCAGCAGCCGCCTTTGTGAACACAGGTTTTCTCAGCAAGTAACCTAACGAGTCTTGGTTTGAAATGCACCGTCCTGGGATCGAACTGCCGTCCCTCTGCTTGTAGTGCTCCCGTCTAGGCACAGAGGGAAGGCTAGTCTATTAATAGACCAAGAATAGGAATTACATTAAAAGTTACAGTTTACGGACCTGCTACACAATACGTTAAAGTGACAATGCATTCGTTTGGTGGTCTTAATAATTCATATTATTAAGTAATAATCTTATTATTTAGTGATGTAATATTAGCCTCTACAACGGTCATTTTCTTGGACTTACTAACAAGAACCTTGCGGCTCCTCAAGAACTGTATGAGGTAGTTTATTTAAGAAAGACGTCTTTGCGCAGTGGCAATATCGTGACCGATGAAGTTCAACTGAGGTGCGATCATTGCTAGTTGAAAACTTGACCAGTGCCCCGGGAGAGTCAGTGTGAAATATCACTGGCTTGAACAATTTTTGGAAGCCCCGTAGGGGCCACAATTCAATAAAAACATATCGTGAGAAACTACAAAATATTAAGTGGAGTTGGAGCGCAAAAAGCTCAAAATCACTCATATTTACAGAATTCTCAGAATAATTAAGGACTTTTATGTTATTATATTGATGTAATGTGAGGAAAGCAATGGTAAACTTTCTCAGTCTTCATTATGCCTTGTATGTCTCATTACGGTGACACCACTGCTCGTTACGTTTTCCCTAAATCCGCATAACCTTCGGTAGTGTTCAAATGAAATTCAATGATCAATGATCTGCTACTAGAGCTGTTCATATCAATTGTTTACCTACACTTTTCTTAAGTATTTTCAAAGAAATGGATTTTGTCGAAACGGCGGATACGACACTAAATTTCTTAAACTGAATTGTCGCTGAGGATGAAGTCCGACTCGTTGGCTGAACGGTCAGCGTACTGGCCTTCGGTTCAGAGGGTTTCGGGTTCGATTCCCGGCCGGGTCGGGGATTTTAACCTTAATTGGTTGATTCCAATGGCACGGGCTGGGTGTATGTGTTGTCTTCGTCATCATTTCATCCTCATCACGACGCGCAGGTCGCCTACGGTTGTCAAATAGAAAGACCTGCACCTGGCGAGGCGAATCCGTCCTGGGATATCCCGGCACTAAAAGCCATACTGAGGATGAAACTTTCGCTTGATAAATATATTCCAATCCATTAACCCTCGTCCGAGTGTTTTATTCCTTACATTCCCTTAAGAAACTCAGATATCTACCCACCCCCTCACCCCCAAATGAAAACTGCTTCTCCAAAGTATGGTAATGCAAACATTCGACTACTGTGATGTAGTCTACAGTAACCTGAACGCCTCACTTTCCATCAAGCTTCACAAGGCACAGAACACATGTGTTCGATTGATTTCAGGTTTAACCATATTGCTCCAGCATTTGATAGACTTTCATGGCTAAGCTTAAGAGAGCAACGAAATTTACACGCTGTCTCTCAGTTACATCGTATACTGAACCTAAACCCTCCTGAATATTTTGCCACACAATTCCATTACCTAGCATCACCTTCTAGTATTACTACCAGACCATCATCCACCTCAGTACTAAGCATTCCCATTCACCGCTCAACTGGCTACAATAGATATTTATTTTGTAGTCATCGCCAGTCGAATTTGGAATTCCATACCTGCTGAAATTAGGAGCGTGTCAAACCACCTCCGTTTAAAAAAAAACTCTGTTAAACCTGGTTAATAATACGTAGGATCAGACCCCAGCCACGTTATTAGGTTAATTAAAACTGTTACCGTGTTTTGGTGGATCAGCAGAGGTGAAAGAAGGTGCGGGCTGGAGTGGGTCTAACTACAAGTCCGAAAGATGAATTTAAGATTTAAATCAAGGTTATATTTTCTATAGACAGAAGACAAGATTTAACAAATGTTTACACAGAATTTGAAAACTTAACAAGTCAATCAGGTACAAGTCCAGAAAAGCAAGGATTTAGAGACAAATTAATGATCTGGGCTTCAAGCCCCACCTTTTACAATCTCTGAGCTCTCAGCTCACAACCACAAAATACCAAAGGGAAGAAAAACCCCTAATTACATGGAGCATTTGCTCCCGCCTAGTAATATCAAGCCTCCTAGAGGCACCTTTCAAAATACCAGAAAGAGCTGACCGCTCTCAATCTTTCAAGCCTATCAAAGCCAACAACCAACATTACTATCAACTGCCCTCAAGGCACACCTATCAAGAAACAGGAGTATCTAGTACCCAATCTACTGGGCCTTCGTGGAAAAGGAACAGATTAATTAAATGGCTCCCCAAAAAAGTGAAGATGAATGGAGGCGTGTACTTGCACTCCTACATGAAAGCTTGTTAAAACCTAAGTGGCGTTAAGTCGATACACAGGGGCTATTCCCTTACTACAGAGGTGACTCGTATAAGAAAAATAATTTAACACATTAACGGAGAGAAGAAAATCGGTTATGAAAACGTAGTCACCTCAAATCCAAATTGAAGGGGAGCTCGAGAGGGTAAAGCACTCTCTATCCCCGATTTACAGTTTAAGTACTGTAATAAGAAAATGTTTACATAAGCCAGCACTAAGTTACTTTTTTAAACAGGTAGGATACTTTGAAAAGGTTTCAAACCTTCCCCGGGGGTTAAACTGCTGAGTAAAAAAGAAATAAAGATGTTAAAAGGCCATTAGCTTTGCTGAAGAGCTGCTGCTCGAAGGAAGAGGCGCTACCCGCCCCCTGCTATGCTTCCATACACTAAGCTAGATGTTGTTGAAGTGGCGACGAGCCATGAAAATTAGCAGTTTTTAAACCCTCATGGAAGATTCGAGACCTTTCATGAATAATTAAGACACACCCACAGGCGTTTATTGGTTGCCCAAAATTTACACATTAAAACTGGAGAAGAAGGACACTATTGGTCCAAAACTAATTAAAGAAATTCGGGATTGGCTAAGTTCAAAACTAGCGGAAAGAAAAATTAGTATTGCCAACCCACCAACGAAAGAACGAAATTTAGTAAAAACAACAATTTATGAATACAAAATATCTTCAAGAAAAGTTCCTTCACTTCGCACCAGGGTGCATGATCATAGTTTTTGGTAGAGACATCTGTGAGAGAATGTCCACACTTCTTGATAATTAGTAAACAAAAACCATTCGAAATTAACACAGTGCCATCTTCAGATAAATGATTGAATTAATTCAGTTTTAAAGTTCGGAGTTTCGGCTGTAGAGGAGTAATTTAAGGCGGAACATTCAAATGTGCGGCGTATAGGTGTACCAACCGGTACAAAAACATTTAATTGATACCTTAAGATATTAAACTGTAGATAATTTATTTAGTTTATATTTAACTCTTCGTGTAGACGTATGGTCGGACAGAATAGCAGGCTTCATAGCCTGAGTCCCGCCATATAAAATAAGACAATAAATAAAAATAATAATAATAGATGAATATTTTCCCTCTGAAATTCCAACTTTATCTTCATATTATGAGCTTTCCTACATGTAAAAACACCACTCAAGTTTATTCGTCTGCTAATGTCATTCCATGACGTCTCTCCACCGACAGCTTGAAACTTTCCGCTTAATCGAGCAGCTCATCTCCTTTCTCTCCCATGTCTTCCCAGCCCGAAGTTTACAAAAAAAAATTATCATTATTATTTTGTCAGAAATCATCCAGAAAAAATCGTGCTGCTTTCCTTGGATATTATGCAGTTCTCGTATTAAGTAATCCTGGTGAGGGTCTATTTGGAGTTTTACCGCAGACTTATACGCCATCTCCTTTACCACTGAATACTCTGATAACCATGTGAACAGATCTGTAACCTTTCTCTGCAACCTCGTATATGTGATTATCCCACATTCCTTTTATTAACACCTAGGTACTTAAATGATCCTCATGAAGTACTATCACCACATCAACATATCTGTTCTTTTTTAAACATTCTCTTAGATAAGTAAGTAAGTAAGTAAATAATTCGTCTTTATTCGTGGCGAAGTTAGAGCTCAAGGCCCTCTCTTACACTTAACCACAAAACTTAAAATAATTAAAATACATATATTTTTAAATACAACAAATCTTTTTTAATAATATAGTATTAATAGCAAATATGGAGATAGTAATAAAAGAAATAATTATAGAATGTACAACATGACAATATAATTGAACATGGTGATAATTTTAAAACTAATAATAAAAGAAGGAAACACAGTAAAACCTATAACTAGCAAAAGGTACCAAAAAAGTCAAATTCGTTATAGTTATTCTAATCAACTACTCACACATTCTTATTTCTTTCTTTCTTAATCTGTTTACCCCCCAGGGTTGGTTTTTCCCTCGGACTCGGCGAGGGATCCCACATCTACCGGCTCAAGGGCAGTGTCCTGGAGCGTGAGACATTGGGTCGGGGGAAACAACTGGGGAGAATGACCAGTACCTCACCCACGTGGCGTCACCTGCTATGCTGAACAGGGGCCTTGTGGGAGGATGGGAAGATTGGAAGGGATAGACAAGGAAGAGGGAAGGAAGCGGCCGTGGCCTTAAGTTAGGTACCATCCCAGCATTTGCCTGGAGGAGAAGTGGGAAACCACTTCGAGGATGGCTGAGGAAGGAATCGACCCCCCTACCCTCTACTCAGTTGACCTTCCGAGGCTGAGTGGACCTCGTTCCAGCCGTCGTACCACTTTTCAAATTTCGTAGCAGAGCCGAGAATCGAACTCAGGCCTCCAGGGGTGCCAGATAATCACACTAACCCCTACACCACAGAGGCGGACACACACTTATTTAAGATGAATATTCATATCGCGATAAGGACACCGTGCAGTACAAAGGTCAATTCAAGAGCAAATTTACCTGTTTGGTATTAAAAATATTTTCACCGAGCTCGATAGCTGCAGTCGCTTAAGTGCGGCCAGTATCCAGTATTCGGGAGATAGTAGGTTCGAACCCCACTCTCTGCAGCCCTGAAAATGGTTTTCCGTGGTTTCCCATTTTCACACCAGGTAAATGCTGGGGCTGTACCTTAATTAAGGCCACGGCCGCTTCCTTCCAACTCCTAGCCCTTCCCTGTCCCATCGTCGCCATAAGACCTATCTGTGTCGGTGCGACGTAAAGCAACTAGCAAAAAAAAAAAAATATTTTCAAGAGCTGTGGACGAATTTATGTACGAATATGTGTTGGCTACATCTCACAAACTAAATAATCACTTGTAATCAAAATCAATTCATACAGGTTTGTAAGAAATTATTTCAGATATTTTAAAAGCTTGTATTTTTGCAATACGAATACTAATAAGGAGACCCTCAGATCGAAATTGACTTTCAACCTATTAGGTCGTGTTACGTACACAGAGTATGTGTTGAAGGGATATTAAATACAGAACAAAAATGGCTAACCGGACACTTGTGGGGTACGAACCCACAGCGGGCGACTTGCACGCACCCTACAGTGTGATGGCAGTGGTGCCAGACCTGTAACTTGGATTCTTTCCAACAGAACGAAGATGGCCTAGGCCACCATAGCTCAATTAATAGAGCAACCGATGCGAAAGCTGAAGGTTGTAGGTTCTTCGTCTATTTTTGTGGGATATTATTTTGTTCAAGAAAGATCTAATATCAGACACTGTTCTGTCAACAATAAAGCACTAGTGTAACGTCTTTAAGCATCATACCTACGACCTGTAGAAAACTTTTACTGTCTGTCCTTGCAGAAACTTCCGTTTTGTAAGCAAGTAATAATAATAATAATAATAATAATAATAATAATAATAATAATAATAATAATAATAATACAAACTAGACACCTGATATTGTGTTTGATTACACGCAAAGAATTAAGACAAATTAAGAAATGAAAGATCATGAAGTAACTGTGAAACAAATCAGAAAGACGTATGAATACAATAAAAAGGCATGAGTACATAATGAATTTGTACGCGTGAATCAGACAAACATGTGAGCGACATTTTTAGATTAAATGCTGTAACATTTTTTAAAAAAACGGTCACATTTATTCGACCAATAACTTCCACACAACTGCTTTGAAAGTACTTGTATAGCCCTGATGTTATCAGGAATTCTATTGTACTCACGGAATGTGAAAACGATGAAGGCGCTGTCATACGCGGTAGATCAGTGGGTATGTGAGGCTGTACGTAGGATCGAGCATTTCTGTCACGGTATGAGGAACTTTTTTTTCTATCGCCTTCCCCACACCCTGATGGGAACACGGCTATGAACTGTGGTGCATATATAGAACTGGCCCTGTTGTACGGTCAGATGCCCTTCCCGACACTAACCCTGTAAGAGATGTACTCACTATCACGTGTTTCTGTAGTGATTGATGGCTAGATATTTTGTATATATATACATGAAGAATGTATTGGAACGAACACAAATGTAAATGCCCAATCTCCAAGTAAAAGGAATTAACCAGACGCAAGTAAAATTCCCGAGCCAGCCGGGAATCGATCCGGGATCCTCTGAACCTCAGGCCTCGACGCTCACTATTCAGCCATGGAAACAGACACGGTAAAAGGAAAGATAACTTAAGAAAATTTACACGTAGCTGGGAGGTGTATACAGCATTTTGTAATTCGAAGTCAAACTTTGACTACTATTTGTTTTTTTTTTGTGGTTTTTTTGCTATTATAAAGGTAGCACTAATGCAGATAAATTGTCTGTCGGTGAGGTGGTAGGCATTTATTACAGGTAATTAATTAGCTTTACGATACCATGTCTGTTTTTGTTTATGTTCTATTTCATTGTGTTCATTATTTTTACTATCGTTGTTAATGTTACGTAACCGATAAACTATTTCTTAAATTTCTCTGTTATGTTTTTGTATCCATTTTGTTATTTGCATTTTTGTAATAATTAATGGCGTGTGGTCTCCGAAGAGGCCCGGTGCAGGTATTTCTAGGTGACGCCCTGTAGGCGACCGGCGTGTCTGTGAGGATGGGGACCTATCTGTGATTAATTCTAGTACTGAAGGCGACACACACACACACACACACACACACACACACACACACACACACACACACACACACACACACACACACACACACAACCATCGAATCAATGGAGATAACCAATGCAGGCTAATCCCCGACCCAGTCAGGAATCGAAACCTGGTATCCCGTAGGCCAAAAGTCAGCACGATAACCATTTACCATTGGAGCCTGACATTTTTGTAATTATATGTAATAATAGTAGAAGTTTGTCCGACTCGTTGGCTGAATGGTCAGCGTACTGCCCTTCGGTTCAGAGGGTCTCGGGTTCGATTCCCGGCCGGCTCGGGAACGACTCGACAAGTGTGGCAAAAGCGGTAGAAGAAGAAGAATAGTAGAAGTTACGAGCAAATAGTATTATTGGACTACAGTAATGTTTGTATATTTTCATTAATTATTTTGTTAGTTGCTTTACGTCGCACCGACACAGATAGGTCTTATGGCGACGATGGGACAGGAAATGGCTGGGAGTGGGAAGGAAGCGGCCGTGGCCTTAATTAAGGTACAGCCCCAGCATTTGCCTGGTGTGAAAATGGGAAACCACGGAAAACCATTTTCAGGGCTGCCGATAGTGGGGTTCGAACCTACTATCTCCCGAATACTGGATACTGGCCGCACTTAAGCGACTACAATTTTCATTAATTAAATAAATAAATGCATACATAAATCATCATTATAGACCGTTATGCCTTTCAGTGCTCAGTCTGCAAGCCTCTGTGAATTTACAAAATTTCACCACAGTCCTCTTTTTTACAAGTAGTGCTGTGGCCTCATTTACTTCTATACCTCTTATCTTTAAATGGTCAGAAACTCAGTCTAACCATCCTCGTCTTGGTCTCCCTCCACTGCTCTTACACTCCATAACAGAGTCCACTATTCCCCTAGGTAACCTATCCTCATCTATTCGCCATAAATAAATAAAGAGTTCGAACTAACAAGCCATGGTCCAAGTCTGAAAATTTAAAAACGTCTTATGAGAAATCTGCAAAATATAACAAAATTAATTTTGGATGACAGAAACGAATGGCATTCAAAATATGAAAATAAGTTTTTATTCAATTCTGGCCCCCTAGGGAGCGTCCAAAAATTGTTCGAGCCAGTGATATTTCACACTGTCTCTCCCGGGGCACTGGTCAAGTTTTCAACTAGCAATGATCGCACCTCAGTTGAACTTCATCGGTCACGATATTGCCACTGCGCAAAGACGTCTTTCTTAAATAAACTACCTCATACAGTTCTTGAGGAGCTGCAACGCTGTTGTTAGTAAGTCCAAGTAATTAATCAAAGTAGTATTCACTGTTTTATCGCAGAATATTAAGATGTTTACCTAAAGATATGAAGAATTCTTACGCACCAAACAAATATATTGCCCCAATTATTCTTTGTGCAGTTGGACAGGAAACCGCAAATTTTAATACAATTCCTATCGTTGGTCTATGAATAGACTAGCCTCCCATCTAGGGCTAGACGTGAGCACTACAAGCAGAGGGACGGCAGTTCGATCCCAGCACGGTGCATTTTAAATCAAGACTCGTCAAGCTACTTGCTAAGAAGGACGGAGTACACAAAGACAGCTGTCAATGCCGGGTGACAGAACGAACCACAATTTAAAAAATGGCTATGATGATGATGAAAAATCTTTCAAAGTATCAAATATAGTAAAAATTAACTTGTGATTTTAACATTATTATAGGAAATGACTTAAAAACAGCGTAAATCAGCACGGTCCCTCATACAAAGCTTTTCATTTTTATCAATGAAATAATTCTGAATTGGCATTTTGTAATAATTTGTAGTATCTAAAGCCATCTCTTTTTATTTTCGAATTATTTAATTTATAACTGTTAGGTTCGTTGGTCTTCCGAAACTAATTTTGAGTAATACATTATAAATACTCGAAAGAGGAAACATAATTATACTTGAAAAAGAAACATCTCAATTAAAATAGAATGATACAGTATGTTTCGCGCTTGAAACGACATCATCAGATTCTACCATATCACAAAAAAAATTTAAAATATGTATATATCGGTTTGTTTTCAGACCAAATTTGCTTTACGGGAGCGAAAGCAGGGTGGACTCAGGATATCTTATTCATAGGTTAGAAGTAATAGACATGAAAGTAGCGAGAATGATTGCTGGTACAAACAAGTGGGAACAATGGCAGGAAGGTACTCGGAATGAGGAGATAAAAGCTAAATTAGGAATGAACTCGATGGATGAAGCTCTACGCATAAACCGGCTTCGGTGGTGGGGTCATGTGAGGCGAATGGAGGAGGATAGGTTACCTAGGGAAATAATGAACTCTGATATGGAGGGTAAGAAAAGTAGAGGGAGACCAAGACGAGGATGGTCAGACTCAATGTCTAACAAGATACGAGGTATAGAACTAAATGAGGCCACAGCAGTAATTGCAAATATAGGATTGTAGCAATGTTTAGTAAATTCATAGAGGCTTGCAGACTGAAGGCTGAAAGGCATAACGGTCTATAATGTTGATATGTATCTAAATACTTGGGAATTTGGAACTTATCTTAATACAGTCCTCAATTTTCCCCACTCTAGGATAGAATGCGAAGTGTTGAAAAACTGTTGCTCTGTTTAAGGAGAGTCATGATTGAAATGTTGCGAGTTTTTTTAACCAAAAACTAGACTTTTCAATTTTAAGCTTAAAATATCGCGCAATTAATCCTCTTTCAAATCCCGTTATAATTTTTTCTCTAACACTACTTTAAAGCTCTAATGCCGAATTTAAAGGGTAGCGGTTCGGCGTCTGCAGAGTAAGCCCATGTCCCTTTTCTCTCAGGTTGTCAGACAAAATTAGCTTCAAACTTCATTCGGTTTCCATTTCAATAATATTGCTAGAATATATTTACCTTGTGGTAGGCTTACGCTGTCCGTGAGAGAAGAAAGACATGCGAGGGAGTAATTTACAGTCCAGGGCAGTTTTAAAGCAAGTACGTTTCTGAAAACTGTCAATTGCATTTTTATACCTTGAAGTTTGTTCTGCTCTTTGCCATTTATAAAATGCTCAGATCATATGGGATTCTCCTGAAATTTTCAGAGAATGATCCAATATGAACAGGAAATAAAAGTAGTTCTGCATGTTATTATCACTTGAATATTACCTTCACATATTAACTCCTGAAATAGCAGGAAACTAGATGTTTGCATATTGAATGAAAAATGAAACATTCAAAGAATGACATCTCTAATAGTTTATATCTGACTGCAAAACCCGGACTTGCTTTTAAGTATATGATATTTTTGACATATGTGCAAAATTGTAGCCCAAAAACTGAAAACTGTGCCCCAAGGAGCACTTTCCATGCAACAAATAAAAATAGACATTATTTATCAATAACATTGCAAACAATTAACTAATCAACTCCAAATTTTGTGCGAAGCTACATCGAATTAATACGTGCTTGTGTTTTAAATTTGGCTTTGTCCATTGGTAAATTGAAGAAATGAAAAATTTTAATACGTAACCTCTTTAAAAACAGTGCTGTGCCCAGGAACATGCATAATTGTTGGCCTGATTAGCCAAATATATTTTGGTTTATAGTATTAAAAATGATACAGTTCTGTACCTCTTATGCAAAGAACAACACAAGGAACGAAGCACATTCTGAAACTCGAACAAGTAGACTCCATATCATATCTCCAGCGATAGGAAGAGTACAAGAAGAAAGTAATGAGGCCGATTTACAGTTACCTGAGAAATATTTTTCTCAATTACGATTACAAATTACTTCTTCAACAAGTAATCAGGAAAATTCCAGGAAATCACCGACAGTTTTTCCGCACAACATAAAGTTTACAAGGAAAAGATTTTACTTCATTTTGTGACGATTTGTTTTTTAGCAGAGAGATATAAAGTGGCTATCATCACTAGGCAAGACTAAAGATGATATCTTGGGAACTTCCCTGGTTCCATCGTTTTTTATTTTACTTTAGCGCTTAAAATAATGTTCCATTTACATCGTAAATAAAGTAATTGATTCTTAAAATTCTCATCGCAAAGTCTCGATGTCTCTGGGAGAATGTACATCTTTGCATTTATTGAAAAGACGTCCTGCAGTCGCAGGTGAAGAATCAGCTGTGATTAATTTTAAGAACACCATTGATATAAGAATGATGTCTTTGGAAATACTGGAGAAAGTACATCATCCAGAACGGGTGAAACTACTGGTTCCGTTGTAGTAGAAATGAAAATATTATCTTCGTCACCATTTATTTTTCCCCGTTTCTGTTTCGGCGCAACGAGTAACAATGGAATGCCACAGAATTGCCGAACTTACTCTCCACCTAATCATTATTTCAAATGAAACAACTGACTTATTTTCTCCTTTCATTCCAGACAGCACATTGATAACTAAATACTTCAAATAGGTAGATACTTTCATTACATACCGTATAACTTTCAGTGTTCAATCTAGGAGTTCTATGAAAGTATTATTATTATTATTATTATTATTATTATTATTATTATTATTATTATTATTATTCTTTTATTTCGTGTGGCTATTTCTAGCTGAGTGCAGCCCTTGTAAGGCAGGCCCTCTGATGAGGGTGGGCGGCATCTGCCACGTGTAGGTAACTGCGTGTTATTGTGGTGTGTGAGTTGCAGGGATGTTGGGGACAGCACAAACACCCAGCCCCCAGGCCAATGGAATTAACCAATGAAGGTTAAAATCCCCGACCCGACCGGGGATCGAACCCGGGACCCTTTGAACTGAAGGCCAGTACGCTGACCATTCAGCCAACGAGTCGGACATAATAATAATAATAATAATAATAATAATAATAATAATAATAATAATAATAATAATAATAATAATAATACCCGGATGTTTATGCAGTAATGTGTAAGAACGCAAACCAATTTAGTTATTAGGAAGTGTCGTCGAGGCCGCTCTTCCGTAGAGTAGTTAGAGTAACAAATTCTAGGGGTTCTGATGGGCCGAACTCCTTATATTTATGCAAAACTCATAACATGACCCTCGTGCAGATTAGACTGTACGCTTTACTTGCTTCAGTAAGTTTGCATTCTAACTTATTACTGCATAAAAATGCGGGATATAATAATAATAATAATATTCACTGGCGTGGCCAGGGGGGCGAGGGGGTCGCCACCAAAAATATTTCCTGATTATACTTGTTGTTTAAAGGGGCCTAACATCTAAGGTCATCGGCCCGAAAATGTTTCTTGAAACTAGAGCGAGGATCAGCCGTTGTTTTACGTACGGTACGAACAACTTTAAAAACTTACGCCGAAATGTTACATTAACGTAGCGACAAAGAATCTACTAGCAAGGCTCAGTAGGGCCATACGTAATTCTCCATAGTACTGTTTGAATGCAAGGAAAACACTTAGGATTGTGATGCGCGGGGATATTTCCCTGTAGAGGCTCTATATTGGAAATATAACCGTGTGTTGATAAATGTCAAGAGATGAGGTAAAGGGCAATTAGCGAGGGATTACTCAGTAGGGGGCCGGAACGTGACCACCGAGATAACGGGGGCCACGGCCAGAAACAGTTGCAAGCTTACAACTTCGTGTCAGCTTTTGTACATTGTTTCCAGGAAACAACAATATTCTAGAGATCCTGGGGTTGTACCGTGGCTGAGAGATGTACTGTGTTTAATTTGCAGCGTTGGGAAGACTGTGACAGGATTGTGAGCTGCACGTTAGTTCGTCATTTTGTGCCATATAAGTAACTTTTCTGTTTTGTCACAAAGATGCCAAAACTATGTGCATCCTCGGTAAGTTATGAAAAGTTTCTTTTTAAAGATTCTAACAGTAGTAAGAAAGATCGCGGACGCATGCCTAAGTTATATAGGTAGGCCTATATATTTTGTCAAATGCCCGGGGACTGATTGGAACCTCAAATGGCACCATCAAATTTGCGGGTAACTACTTAATTAGCGGGCGTGATAACTCAGTTCCGATGGTTCTGTCTTCTCAGCAAGATAGCCGAGGCTTGAATCACAGTCGATGAATGAAACATTTTTAAAATGGGAAGTCACGTTGTATTGATTCGGATTCTACTTAAATGTCTAGACCCCGTCCCTTACCTTTCTTTAGTAATTTTGAGCCATAACCGTATCATTTATGGTGCTGTATTTTGAGTACCCAACCATTCTTCGGGCTTACCTTGTACCTAAAATGGCGAGTGGGTGCAGTGGCGTACCCACAAAGTAATTTCAGTGGGTGGGGTAGGTCCAGGTCAGTAGTGTGAATACAAATTTTTCTTGGAAGGGGTTGTGAAAAGATTTTTTTAAATTTTATATTTAGAATTTGCTTTACGTCGCACCGTAGGTCTTAACGATGGGAAAGGAAAGTGCTAGGAGTAGGAAGGAAGCGGCCGTGGCCTTAATTAAGGTAGCCTACAGCCCCAGCATTGGCCTGGTCTGAAAATAGAAGACAACGGAAAACCATCTTTAGGGATACCGACAGTTGGGTTCAAACTCACTATCTCCCGGATGCAAGCTCACAGCTGTGTGCCCCTAACCGCACGACCAACTCACCCGCTGGATATGAAAAGAAAGATATTGATGGTTTTGATTGTTACCATGTAATTATATCCAACAATCGAAATCTTAGCTTCTGTACTCTTAACATAAACCGGCTGCATTACTGAAACTGTTCGTAAAATTGATAATATCGTCCTTCGTTTGTGAGGAAGCAGAATCTTCATTTGATTTTTTTTTTGAAGGAACCACTTCGGTACTACGCCCCGTGAAGGTGACTACCTTCCAGGTCGTAGATATTTCGATTACGGGAGACTCAAGGTCAACTCTATTGCAGCCACAAACAAGGCTGTATTTTCTCCATCCCATGCCTTTCTTAATTCTGTCAGTGCCGAGAATCGAATGCAGGATGCCTTAAGTCAAATTCTAAAATGAGGACATCGAAAAGTGAACAGCCTTCCTCGCGGTGTAGGGGTAGCGTGCCTGCCTCTTACCGGAGGCCCCGGGTTCGATTCCCTGCCAGGTGAAGGATTTTTACCTGGATCTGAGGGCTGGTTCGAGGTATACTCAGTCCACGTGCTTATAATTGAGGAGCTATCTGACGTTGTGATAGCGGTCTCGGTCTAGAAAGCTAAGAATAACAGCGGAGTGGATTCGTCGTGCTGACCACACTACACCTCGTAATCTGCAAATCTTCGGGCTGAACAGCGATCGACTGGTAGGCGATGGCCCTTCGGAGCTGTTACGCCATGGAATTTGGTTTGGAAAAGTAAACACGGTCTCGTGCATTTAGGACAGTTGGAAAACGTACGCCTTAAAAGCTGCTCCTCCTAAAACTTCTGTATAAATACTAACTGCATCTATTTATTAAAATAATCACAAACACCTCCTTTTCATGTGGCTCAGTTGGTTGAGTCATTGTCCTTCTGAGTTCGAGTTCGCAGGTTCAAATCCCGGCTTGGGTCGGTGGCCTTTAAAACGGTACTGAAATGGCAACAGCTCCATGTCGTTGGTTTCTGGCAGGTTAATAAAAAGTATACATACGAATATTAGCGTCACAAAACTGTACCTTTATACTACTACTGTATCCCAGGCTTGCGAAGGAAATTAATAGGACAAGGTAAACCCTAACTAGTATATATTGTGACGTGTATTTTTCTTTAACAACTAATAAAATATCTATACCCATACCCCTTACATTCTATATATATGTTGTGAGTGTATATTACTGTGCCTTATTAATTGTATAAATGTCGCTTCTTTATAGCTTATCACATCACCATTATTACAATACCGGATTTATTCTAAACCAAAATATTGCATCTTTACTCTAGCTATATATTCTTGCATTCATTTTACTTGTACTCGGGATATATGAAATGCTGCAGTTATGTTGGGATGGAAATAACAGAGGTTGGCAGGGGGGGGGGGAGGTGAGCTGTCGTCCAAGGAGGTCAGACATCCCAGGAATTTTAACGAATGTACTTTTATTAAGCACAGCTGTAGTACCCGGCATTGCCCGGATAGTTAGTGAATATTTCCCTTTAAGATTTGCATTACCAGTTAGTTATGTGTGAAGCGAATTTTTATGTAATTCCTTTTTGACTTGCAGATTGAAATGCTACGATCTATAATGTAGATTTAGAATTATTTAGATGTGTTTGATTTCAAGTTTTAGATGATTTAATTTTCGAGTACAACTTCGTCCTTATGGAAGCTCGAATCGACTGGGAAGTATTTGATCCTGTCAAAAATTAATAAGTGATAACTATATGTATTTAGCTGTCGCACTATAGATACGATGTACAGGATTTCAACTGTCAATGAGATTGACCCTCACCCCTAAGAGAGAAAAATCTGGATTGTCACCATTCATCTCAGTGACCCCGAAAACTGTAGATTTGACACTGTTTTCGATTATTTTTATATCTTACTCCCCCCTCACCCCCACCCGAAAGGAGGCTGAACATGAACTTCAAAAATTCGGAGTGTCACTATTCATTTCAGCGACCACGAAAACTATGGATTCGATACTATTCTAGATTATTTTTATAACACCCCCTCGCCCCCTGTCCATAAGGGTGCTAGGGGTGACTTACCCCCACGCGGATTGTCTCCTGATACTAAATGACATGTGTACCAAGTTTGGTGAAATTGTGCCAGGGGTTTAGGAGATGTGTCATTTACACACACACACACACACACACACACACACACACACACACACACACACACACACACACACACACACACACACACACACACACACACACACACACACACACACACACACACACACACACACACACACACACACACACACACACACACACACACACACACACACACACACACACACACACACACACACACACACACACACACACACACACACACACACACACACACACACACACACACACACACACACACACACACATCCATTTTTATATATAGTAAGATAAGATTTTTATACTTCACCCCCTTTTCATCCCCGCCCAGAGGAGTCCTATGAGGGCCTTACACAACAGTATATTTTTTTTTCAGATATTAAGTCTTGTGTGTACCAATTTTGGTTGGTAGCTATGCCCAAACGTACATGCATAATCTCGCTGCTCTAGAGAGCTGACGTTGCCATGGTTACAGCATTTCATTTCTTTTATCCGATTCCTAGAGCAGGGGTAGTGTGGTGCCAATATCTCTGTAACGGTTGGTTTTACGGCCTTAAAACATGGTTTTCGGGCCCATAAGGCTTACCGAGTTTTGTTCTTTGCGACAAGAGGATTAAATTGAGCTTTGTCTTGTCCTTATACGACAAATTCGATATTTTGCTTATATTACCCTATTATTTTTCTACCTCCCCCACTTGCCCCCCATCTCGAATTGTTTTGAAAATAAAATACAGCCCATGTTACTCACGGCAATGTAGCTTTCTATAGGTGAAGACATTTTTAAAATCGGTTCAGTAGTTTTTGAGTCTATTCGTTACAAACAAACAAATTTTTCCTCTTTATAATATTAGTATAGATTATTAGCTTTCGGAATCCACACGAATCCACCACTCTTACTAGGATCGCCGGGCTGAGTGGCTCAGACGGTTGAGGCGCTGGCCTTCTGACCCCAACGTGGCAGGTTCGATCCTGGCTCAGTCCGGTGGTATTTGAAGGTGCTCAAATACGTCAGCCTCGTGTCGGTAGATTTACTGGCACGTAAAAGAACTCCCGCGAGACTAAATTCCGGCACCTCGGCGTCTTCGAAAGCCGAAAAAGTAGTTAGTGGGATGTAAAGCAAATAACATTATTATTTATCTTACTAGGATCCAAAGACACTAATTTCCTTTTTAGGTACGCTATACTATCTAAACTCTGGAAGTTTGGACACATATCAAAATGAAATTCCTGGATGAAGAACTAACTTAATACTCCCCCCCCCCCGCCACAAAATGAAATCCTGGCTACGCGACTGATATTATTCGTTTTGCGGCACACTAATAACTTGTATGGTTTTCAGAGACTCTGAGGTGCCGGAATTTTGTCCCGAAGACATTATTTTATGCGCCGGTAAATCTACCGACACGAGGCTGACGTATTTGAGCACCTTAAATACCACCGGACTGAGGCGGGATCGAACCCGCCTCCTTGAGCTCAGAAGGTCAGCACTCTAACTACTACCTGAGCTACTCAGACCGAACATGAATGAACTAAGCTTCTCCTTACTCCTGCAGGGTGTTCCAAAATATATGTGAAGTAGTCGAAGGTGTGGAAGGTACACCCCAAAAGAACAAAATAAGCCCATATGAACATATGTCCTACGGCCAATGTACCTGCTACATACCATGTCAAGTAACTGTTACCATGTAGGTGTACCGCAGGGATATTGCATTCTAGTACAAGAAGTACTCAAAATGTCCACCGTGAGCCTGAACACGGCACCTCATTGATTATCGGACAGGTTCGAACACTCCAGGCATTGCACGGATTCAATGCAAACTTGTTCCGCACACTGGCGAAGTACCGTAATGTACGTAACAACCAAACTTAATATTAAAAACGAACTCTGTGTTGTTTTGGAGGGAGGGAGGTAATATCCGCCCCTTGATTACTTCCTACATATTTTGGAACGCATTTTATACACAGACGTCCCTACGCTATCGACTGCAGCCATGCCACATACAAATATGTTCATCGAAGAAGCCATCGCAGTCATGAAGGAGAAAACAACGGGGATCAAAATTAATGGCAAACAAGTACACTCTATAAGATTTGCTGATGATATTGCCATACTAGCAGAAACAGGTAAAAGTATGCAGAGAATGATCAACATATTAGCAGAAACTTTAGGCAAATGGAACCTCAAAATTCATACGAGGAAAACAAAAACCATGACAATATGTAAAGACAAGAAAACACCTGTAACACACTTAAAAATTGGCCCTGATAAAATAGAATAAGTGAAACAGTTTTGCTAACTAGGAACCCTGATCACGAGTGATAATCGGAGCATATCAGAAGTCACGAAGAGGATAGCCATGGCAAAGAGAGCATTCAAAGATAAAAGGCATCTGCTGTCCAACAAACATATAGATATTCAAAACTCAGAAGGCCTTTGCAAAAACCTTTGTATGGAGCGGGCTTCTGTATGGTTGCGAAAGCTGGACATTAGGAATGCAAGAAAAGAAAAAAAACTAGAGGCAGTTGAAATGTGGATCTGGAGAAGAATGCAGAGGATAAGCTGGACGGAAATGAAGAGCAATACCGAAGTCCTCAGAGAGATAAGAGGAGAACCGAAATTGAAAAACGGAAAATAAAATTTATTGGTCACATTCTGCGGCATGAGGAGTTCCTTTGTAATATCATTGAAGGAAAAATTGCTGGAAAAAGTGGAAGAGGACGACCCAGAGTGTCCTACTTCAAGAACCTGCTTCTGAGGATGAAGTGCAAGACCTACGCTGAGTTGAAAAGACTGGCTCAAGACAACTGTGGCTGCAGCGACAAGGCTTAGCCTTTAGAATATGATGATGATGAATAGAATTATGGCGAGTGTGTTCTCAAAACTAAAAAGATTTCAATTTAATCTCTTTTACATCAGACTTAATTTTAGTTTCCATCCTGATGTGTAAAATTAGAGTTTTACCTTGAAAATATTAAACTAAACGTTTAAAATATTTGAAATATCCTCGATATTAAAACTGAGAAAAACGCAACAAGTAGGCCTACAGGTATTTGAAAAGTTTTTAAAATATTGAGAAACGTCCCCAACCACTACGACTAGATTATTCCAAACTGATACAGAGAACATCACTGAGAGCCTAGTAGTGATAAGGAAAATTGATAACAATAAGAAAAAACGTGTAACGTAAAAATATTTTGCAGACTGTATGGAAAACAAAATAGGAAAGTTGCCACAATTTCAGAATCACTGCAATTTCCTTGGTTCTAAATCGGTCACAGAGACATAAAACATTGGTACTATTTACACCATTAAACACAAAAGGAAGGGTGCTATGAATAAACACATATTTCAATACAGGTGAACAAGGAAATGCCTGATACAATTGTGAGTAATCTTTCCGAATTATTTAAAGTGTTCTTAAGTTACTCAGAATATAATTTGCATTAATTTATGGCCCCCTAAGGAGCTTCCAAAAATTGTTCAAGCCGGTGATATTTCACACTGTCTCTCCCGGGGCACTGGTCAAGTTTTCAACTAGCAATGATCGCACCTCAGCTGAACTTCATCGGTCACGATATTGCCACTGCGCAAAGATGTCTTTCTTAAAGAAACTACCTCATACAGTTCTTGAGGAGCCGCAAGGTTCTTGAAAGTAACTTCAATTAAATAATCACAGTAGAAGTTCATATTACGTCACTGAAGAATGAGATTACTACTTAACAACATTAATAATTATTTCGCACCAAATATGTGCATTGTCACAATTACATCTTATGTGGTAAGACAGTGAACAACTAATTTTAATAGAATTACTGTGCTAGTATAGTAAGTTTGGTCTACGAATAGACTAGCCTTCCATCTAGGGCTAGACGGGAGCACTACAAGCAGAGGGACACCAGTTCGATCCCAGCACGGTGCAATTCAAACCAAGACTCGTCAACCCACTTGCTAGGACAGCCAGAGCGGATAAAGATGGCTGTCAATAACAGGTCACAAAACACACCATGAATGAGCATATTTCAAATCTATGGACTGACAAAACCATGTAAGACTATGATAATTCAATCTAATATTTAAAATAAGCATGGGGTAGAAGCATGACTTTTCGCATTAATTTATGTACGATTTCGGGAAAAGGAAAAAATCGCGTTATTTCTTGACACATAGCTTAATAATTTTCCTAAAATTGTTCTTATAAAGTCCTATTCTGGTGATTTCTGGATTAGTTATGTGAAATCATTTCATGTGGCTATTTCTAGCTGAGTGTAACCCTTGCTAGGCAGACCTTCCGATGAGGGTGGGCGGCATCTGCCATGTGTAGGTAACTACGTGTTATTGTGGTGGAGAATAGTGTTATGTGTGGTGTGTGAGTTGCGGGGGTGTTGGGGACAGCACAGACACCCAGCCCCCGGGCCAGTGGAATTAACCAATGAAGGTTAAAATCCCCAACTCGACCGGGAATCGAGCCCGGGACCCTCTGAATCCAAGGCCAGTACGCTGATTATTCAGCCAACGAGTCGGACGTGTGAAATACAATATTGATAATCGTCCATTATTCCTTATATATTGTTTATTGAAAATGAACATGAAAACCTACAACCTGTTTTTCCAGCTATTGACCGGGTCAGAGGTGGAATGAATGAAGCAGATATAGGCTATTAGTACGATGGGTTCGCCACTCCCAAAGTGATTTATTAATGACTGATAGATGATATGAAATGAGAATGGAATGTGTTTCTGGAATGAAAAATGACAGGGAAAACCGGAGTACCCGGAGAAAAACCTGTTCCGCCTCCGCTTTGTCCAGCACAAATCTCACATGGAGGTACCGGGATTTGAACCAGGGTATCCAGCGGTGAGAGACCGACGCGCTGCCGTCTGAGCCACGGAAGCTCCAAATTGTTTATTATGGGTATAATGTAGCTGTAATCACCACGTATACGGTAAATGTAAAGAAAAATATAGTTTTCCTGATAGGTGTACAACAGAGGAATTTCAAAATTAAAAAAAAAAAAATTATATGTAAGCTAATTTTATCGTAAGATAAATAGTGTGAAAATTACTAAAAATTTGATATTGTTACCCTACAGTACCTCTTTTCTAGGGCAGCTATCCCTTGTGGCATTCTCTCTCTCTCTCTCTCTCTCTCTCTCTCTCTCTCTCTAACAAATTATCCTTTCACCTGAATGGCTATAGATTTAACCCTACATCGCCATCCCATTAAAGGATTTCCTAGAATATTTATAATAGATATTTCTGTCAAACTGAGAAATCCTTAATCTGTCTTGCATTTCTCGTCACACAGGTAATGTTGGAATACAATTTCGAGTTCGTTATTTTCCATGCTGGATTTAGAATGTTAAATTAGTAGTACTTCTCGTAATATCTTCTTGTTGTTTGTTTGTTTGTTTGTTTGTTTGTTTGTTTGTTTGTTTGTTGGGTAATTATGTTTACTTTATTATTACACTACTGTAAGTGACCATTGCCACCGGGATATTTGTCATTTGCAATGTATTTGTTAATAATAATAATAATAATAATAATTGTACCGGGCGGTACACCTCCACGCCGCTTATTTAAAATTTGCGCCAGTTGAAACTCCTCTGCTGGAGGAAGTCTGAACTTTATCTACGGTATTAATTTTCAAGTTTCTCAGAAGATGTCACTACTTGGAAATTTTGGAGTTTTTGAACTGGGTCATTTTTGATGTATTTTTGTTTTACCTGTAGTAAGAAGTGTGAACTTTCTCTTCTAGAGGACACTACTGAAAAACTACAATGGTGCACCCTAGTGCGAAGTGAAAGAACTGTTTTTTGGAGAAATTTTTATTTCAAAAGTTTGTTTCTTGTTAAATTTCTTTCTGTTATTGTTTAAGTTGGCTGTATACCCCTTTCTTTCCCCTTGTTTTGAATTTAGCCAATCCTGAATTTCTCGAATTAATTTTCCACCAATAATATGTTTCTTCCTCGTATTGTGTAGGGGTTTTCTTGGTGAACCAATAAAATCCTTGTGGGAGGGTGTTCTCATTCCAAAAACGCCTCGAACTTTCCGCGAGAGTATATAAACTGCTGATTTTCGGGTCTCTGTGTCACTTCAGTACCATCTTTCAGTGTGTAAAGTACATAGCAGGGGGCGGGAAGCGCCTCTTTCTTCGGGCAGCAGTTCAACAACCAGGTAATGGCCATTTAATAACTTCTTTTCTTGCTAGCTCAGCAGTTTAACTCTCGGGGCGGGTCCGAAGCGTTTCCACCATGTAACCTTTTCCTAAAATGTAACTACTCTTAGCATCTATTCTCTTTTAAAGCTACATATTGGGATAGAGAGTGCTTAACCCTCTCGAGCTCCCACTCATATTGTTTTGAGGTGAACTTATTTCTCACAACCGATTCTTCCTTAATGTAATGTAAATTGTTCTTCTCTAAGTCACCTCTGTAGTATGGGATTAGCCCTTGCATTAGCGGCCTAGAGCCAGATCAGGTTTTAAATAAAAGGTATTAGGAGTGCAGATCGCCTCCTCTCAAATTGTTATTTTAGAGGTCATGTAATTAACTTTTTTCTCACTTAATAGGCCTCAGTAGGTTGGGTATTTTACCCCTGTGTCTATGTCCTTAGAGGACAACTTGAAGGTGGAGTTTGGTGTGGCCTTTGATAGGCTTAAAGTTGAGAGCGAGTGGCTCTTTCTCGAAAATTGAGTGTTGTATGCCTCGAGGAGGCTTTTCTGTGTAATTCGGAGCAAGTGCTCCTGGGCATGATTGGGGTCTTCTGCCCCTTTGTTGAATTTCTGTATATCGTAAGATTGGGCTAATTGTTCAAGTATTGTGGGCTTGGCTCTCGGAGCCCATCCTGTAACTCTGTAATTGTACATTCTCGAATAGTGGCTTTGCTACTCTGTACCTATCATGCTTGTTATTTCTTGATTTTACAAAGAAAATATAACCTTGTTAAATTTTAAATTAACTTTAATTTCGTAGCCTGAGACCTTTTCACCCCCGCACCTTCTTTCACCTCTAACTACCACGGAAATCTCCGTAACAATAATAATAATAATAAATTTCGCTGCAGTTTCACATTTATCGCAAAACAAGTAAATTTCTCTTTAAACTGGCCTTATCGCTTTTAATTCACTGTAATTCGCGAAAAACAAATTTCTTAACCATAATCATATGATTTGTTAAGATATCTCAAAGTCGCTTCGAAATATTTTTGTCACGTTTCTCGTTAATGCGAAAAAGTCATGCGTCTAGTATGGGATATGAAGATGATCAAGTATTTGAAAAAAATGGTAAATATTATAGAAGGCGATTATCAGTTCACTTTTCAGAGTTATAGAGAGCGCATTTCTCAACGTAATTATTAATTTATTTTTCGGTGACCGGAACGATGTATCGATTACTGACACGGCCTCAGTGTCCTAGGAAAAACCACGTATCTCACGAAAGGACGGTTACGACAGAGCCCACATATGGATGTTGTAACGGACTCTTCACTTCACCGGCAACTACTGTTATGAAATTCGCCACGCACATAACCTCTTTTCTACGATTAGTATGGACTTACCCTCATCATGATATAAACTGCATTTTTTCTCCAACTGCAACTTGCATACTTCATACTTTGCATGAACTCTACTCTATTCATCTTCACCATCTTCGATAAACTAACTTCCTTTTTGCCGGCTGACGTCACGTGACCGCCTGGTTTATTCGCGCATGCTTCACTAATCTCTGGAACCTTCCAGGTATATTTCTCATTCTACTCCACACTATAAATACTTGGCCTCCTCTGGAAATATTGAGATGGACTTAGGCCTGTGTGGAGGGAGCAACATCCTACGTCAACTTCGTCCTTAATTACATGTGCCCAGAAGTCTTCATTTGCGGGCAGTTCAATTTGCTTCATGATGAGGTATGACAAACTGATTTCTTTACTGTAAATATTTTTAATTGCATTGGGACAGACTTTCCCTGCAAAATTAAACTGGGAGCATGGCATTTCCAGGCCGAAATTTCACTTGCCCCTTTTGTATTTAAAACTTTTCATTGACGACCTTCGTAACAACTTTCTTTTGAAGTGTGCGTGTGGTGTATTGGCAACTGTGCGACTTCTATTGTACACACACTTCTATTCGTTCAGTGCTTCGGGATATTGTGAAACTGGTTTAATGAAACTACATTGTGATTATTCGGCTGTAGAACTACGTTACCTAGTGTTAATCTGTGTGATAACGGAAGTGGTGGTGACCTGCATATAGTATTTGCATTTTGCTCAGATAATTCTTCTGCTGGTATACTCGAATTTGCTAACTGAACATCTTCCCTTTTTTGTCGTTCTGGGTTTCTCTTTTTATTGCAGTATTCATCCTTTCCTTGTTTGTCCCTTTCCTTTCCTGCGGCATTTTCTCTTTTTCCTTTCTTTCTCTTGGATATCGTATCTCTTTTTTTTTAATATACTGAATTTGTAATCCGTGTAAGTGGTTGGGAAAATTTTATATTTGTATAGTCCTCCTTTCATGTAAATTGTCAGAGGTAAACTAAGGCACTACAACACAGTGATTAAAACGGAATGTCTTTATGCTAGTGAATGCCTCCAAATGACAGGAAAAGCGGGACTGAGAGAAGCTGAGAAATTTGAAAGAAAGATCCTTCGCAAAATAATGGGTCCAAAGATTGTGGATGGACAGTATAGGCTGCGAGGAAGGGAAGAACTTTACCGAGACAATGAAAGGCTAACTGAGTCCATGAGAAAACGGAGACTTAAATTCTATGGGCATTTATTTAGAATGGATGAGAAGAGACTAACGAAAAGGATTTTCACAATACTAGACAGCAGACCTAAAGTGTCGGACAAATGGTTCAGGGAGGTAAGAAAGGATCTCAGACAGGTGGGACTAAATTCGGAAGACATCTCAAACCGAACAAAGTTTAGGTCAGTGATCGACAGATTTCAGGGATTCCATGACGAACCAAAACTTAACCGTGGGTGGACGGACGAAAGAAGACAGGCTGCCAGAGAGAGGATGCTGAAGTTCTGGGCTGTGAGGAAGGCTTCAAGAAACATGTAATTGTTATCTAACGTGGTCTCTAATGACCGTAAACGAATATATATATTTCTAAATTTTATATTGGTTTCTGATCTATTTTCACTTATCCTGTCCCTTATTCCTCCTTACATTTTTCTTTAACTTTCCAGGTTATGTAGCATCCTTTCCTTTGCCCAATATCTTGTTACTCAGCAATGCTTGTTGGAGATTTCTAAGACCACGGCCTCCATTCTTAATTTGATAGTTACTTCATTGCATAAATCTTACTACTTGAGGGAAACTATTCTTAGATTTTCCCTTAGCACTATTATACATAATATATGTATATTACTCCCATGGGCCCCGTTACAATGTTGGGGTTAAAAACATTATTGCGGTAAATACTGTACTGGGAAAGCGATCGGCGGTGAACATACACAAGGAACCATCTTAGCATTTCATTTTCGGGTGGTATTATTTAGCAAAATTTCGGAAATCATAAAACAGAGTGTGGCTGCAACAACTGCAGGGAGACAACGCATCTAGACAGCTCTACGTAAAGACAGAACAAGTTTCGACAAATGTTCGTATTTGTAAATCAGAGATAAATGTTTATTTTTGACCTTTTTATTTACTGTATCACTGAACAGGTTTTCGGCATTTCTCTCAGGGCACTTAAATCACTGGGCTTCCAGACAGGAAATGAAATTGCTCCTTCCTAACACGAATCTAGTATTTTAGTATGAGAGATACGATTATGTTCTCGAGACCAGAACAGATTTTGCACCTTACTTAACATAAAGCCATGGGACGTCTTCGGATTTCCTATTACTATTTTGGTCCTAATATAAGATGGTACTTTTACGTTTTGGTTTTTATGTTAAAATGTCTTTACAAAAACCACAGTCGTTTCATAAGCGCAGCGTAACATTTAACACGTTTGTATAATTTCCCACTCGTACTGGCTTGTGCAGCGACTCATTGTGCTTCATATTGCTGAGCTCAAGGTCACTAATAAACTGAAATTTCCTGAGTTATGATGATTATTTTCTCTTTCGAATTTGCTTGTGATAAGTGACGGATAGAAATGAATACAATGCATTCAAGAACTTTTGAGAATCAATACTTACGTTTAAAACCATATTCTTGAATTCAACATAACCTTTAAAAGTCGATGTAGGCCTAATTTAGGCAGTACAAGACTTCCAGAAACTTGCTGTGAACAGTATACCGGGGACCAAATTACAATGAAAGATTTAAAAAAGGGATTTCACCATAATGTTTTATTAGATTAGGGCCTACAAAATTAAAAACCAGTGTTGTTTGGCTTGGTGTTACGTATGAGGTATTTATTGATGAGTTTGTCTGATCAAAGTTGCTGAAAGGAGATTTTGCTGAGAAACTGACGAAGTTACCCCAGTAAAACTCAATGAAAAGTATCGACATTTTTATGTAATTAATGTTTGAAGCCGGTCCCACATTCTAGCTTGCCTGCCTCTCACCTGGAGACCCCGTGATTCGCTTTCCGTCGCTTTAAGTCGAAACGACATAGATGGAATAGAAAAGGGCTTGGAGTGGCAAGAAAGCGACCGTAGCCTTAATTAAGGTACAGCCCCAGCATTTGCCTGTTGTAAAAATGGGAAAACAGGGAAAACCAGCTTCAGGGCTGCCGATAGTGGGGTTCGAACCCACTATCTCCCAAATGCAAACTTACAGCTACGTGACCCAAACCTTACAGCCACCTGTACGGTTTAGACATTCTTGATTGACCAATTACGAAAGAGGATAGTGAGTAGTACTTGACGTGCTAACGAATAATATTGTTTCCAGATACAAATTATCATCATGATTACAAAACCTTTTCACTCCCCATCCTGAAGGGGAAGAGCGGGCCACTTAATGGACAGGTTGAAGATCGAGTGAAGGATTGAGGAGAGGGGTAATAGGATGTGAATTAAGAAGGAGATTGGGTTGGGTATTGTTTCAGCTTCTTGGCGAATGGTTTTATTATTACATCAATTGCTTTACAACAGTAAATGTACAAAAGAATTGAATGTTATTTATTGCATGGTCCGTATTTTCTTCGAACCAAAATTTACAGTGTGTAAAATAAATTGATTTTGTTTGCATTATTCCAGATATAAATTACTCTTTACAGTGGAACTATTACACCAACATTTGCTGAAGTATTGTGAGTGTGTTCTCAAAACTACAAAGATTTCAATTTACTATACCTGTAAATTGCGATTAATTTCAGTATGAATCATGATACGTAAAATTAGAGCTTTTTCTTAAAAATATAAGTGAAATTAAACCTGTACATTATTTCCGAGGAGAAGACTAATTAACATCACATGAAATTGAGAACATGTATCGAACTACATCTTAGTCAAAGTTTTGCTTAATTTTACGAAAATTGCATTTGAAGAGTTTTTAAAATATTGAAAAACTTCCACAAATACTAAAAATAGATTGTTTCGAACTGATACAGGGCATGTTAGTGAGAGTCTAAATGTGACAAGGAAACCTGATAACGATAGGACAAAAGTAACGAAAAGTAAGTCCAGCCCCGCGGTATAGGGTGCAACGCGTCCGCCTGTCACCCGGCGGCCCCGGGTTCGATTCCCGGCCGGGTCAGGGGTTTTTAATTGTAATGGTTAATATCCCTGGCGTGGGGACTGGGTGTTTGTGTCACCCTTAACGTTCCTTTCCTCACATACAACACTCTACACTTTCGCAATTACACTTACACGCAGGTCCTCTCATATGGTGAAAGTAATGGCGAAAGATCTCTATAGGTCGACGCCCCGAACAAATAGCATTAAAAGTAATAATAATAATGTCCTACTACCTACTTTTGACGGTTTTTGGACATGCCGAGGTGCCAGAATTTTGCTTCGCAGGAGTTCTTTTATGTGCCAATAAACCTACGGACACGAGGCTGGCGTATCTGAGCACCTTCAAATACCACCGATATGAGCCAGGATCGAACCTGCCAAGTAGGGGTCAGAAGGTCAGCGCCTCAACCGCCTGAGCCACTCAGTCCAGCTACTAACAAAGTATTTTTCCAGAAAGTACGGAAGAAATGAAATAGTTGGGATAATTTCGGAATCACTACAATTTTCTTCGTTCCACATTCGTACAAAGCAAGATATAGACACGAAACGTTGGTAATAATAGAATCAAGACGGCTATGTTTTACATCACTACCCACAAAAGGAATGGTGGTATGAATAAATACAAATTTTCAATACATGTATACAAGAAAATAACTGATAATTATGCGAAAACTCTTTCACAGTTACTTAAGGAGTCGATATGTTGTTGTAAATATATGTTTTTATTGAATTACAGCCCCCTAAGGGGCTTCCAAAAATTGTTCGAGCCAGTGATATTTCACACTGTCTCTCCCGGGGCACTGGTCAAGTTTTCAACTAGCAATGATCGCACCTCAGTTGAACTTCATCGGTCACGATATTGCCACTGCGCAAAGACGTCTTTCTTAAAGAAACTACCTCATACAGTTCTTGAGGAGCTGCAAGGCTCTTATTAGTAACGTCAAGCAAACAATCACAGTAGAAGTTCATATTACGTCACTAATTCATAAAATTATTACTTAATAATATGAATGATTATTTCGCACCAAAGAAATGCATTGTCGAAATAACATATTGTGTAGTAAGACAGTAAAGAGCTAATTTCAATACAATTACTGTACTGGTATAGTTGGTCTATGAATAGACTAGCCTTCCACCTAGGGCTAGACGGGAGCACTACAAGCAGAGGAACGGCAGTTCGATTCCATCACGGTGCAATTGGAGCCAAGACTCGTCAGGCTACTTGCTAAGACAGCCAGTGCGGACAAAGATCGCTGTCAATAACAGGTCAAAAAACACACCACGAACACGTATATTCCAAATCTATGGATGGACCAATATATGTAAGCCTATGGTAACTCAGTATAATATTTAAAGTAAATATGGGATATGAAAATAATGGTAACTCAGTATAATATTTAAAGTAAATATGGGATATGAAAATAATTTGAAAAAATATGTTAAATACAGGGAGGGCGATTATGAAATAAGTATGAACTTATGGGCTGGTTAGAGATACTATTATTTATAGAAAATAGTTTTATCAATGTATTTAATAATTTACTTTTCCGGGCCCGGAACGATGAATCGATTAGTGTAGTTTTGTACCAATTAGTGACTAACGTTCTTAATGCACAAGGAACATCCAAGCATCTAAGAATGCATTATTGATGACTCTGTTGCCATAGTTCAGCATCACGTTCATTAAAATAAGGAACACGCATTTTAATTTACCATTCATTTAACCCTAGAAAAGCTGCAGGTTTATCTGTCAAACGCTGCAGTTACTTTGCTCAGTATATACCAGGAAAATAAAGCCATGCCTGGTATCGCATATTAATCCTAACAAATCCATACCATACACCAATAGAAAACTGAAAGGCCCGTCTGCATGAAGATGACAGAAATGTCAAAAAATATTGTCACGATTTCCAACTATCATAAATTATAAATGTAATTTTCCCTGGTAACAGACAATTGTTGACGTATTTTACTCTAACAAGAGAATTTCTGATAGATAATTTATTCCTGAAATATGGTATTCTGAAACACAGAAGTATGTTCTTATATATTACCCCACAGTTCTCCATTTTCCATTTAAAATGCTAAATAAAACAACTTTTTTTAACGAAACAAATTTTGAGTTCTTTTCACATAATGGGAGCTGTATTATGGGGACACACGTTCATAGGCCCAGGGCGATGAACGGCAGGTGGTACATCTTCAAACTTTTCCAGACCGTTACATGTTTTCCAAAGACTTTTGAAACTTAAGATAAAAGTATCAGTATTCAGCTGGTTTCTATATTAGTGCCATCTGATGCCCAGTTATAAACCTACGGCGGAAGGAAGACACCGTCCTTCAGAAAGACGATTGCACTTGACGAAACAGTGTACCAAACTTCTAGAAAGACGGTCCAGAGTTCTAGGGTTAATTAATAATGCCGAACATTTTACATTGTCATCAAGATTACAATGCGTCCCGTAAAATACGAAACTGTCCCGCATTTTTTTTGACAGAGAAGTTCGGTGTCCCCGTAATTTTTGTCGGAACGCGAAAAAGTCCCGCATTTAAAAAATGGATTCATACTATATAAACGAAGATATGTTGGAAAATGGTTGGAACTACTGTCGTGCTCTCAAGCGATAGAACACAGTAATCGATGTTCGATACCAAAAAATAAAAATATAAAAAGACTGCATTTTTTCCGCAACACGGAGCCCATCGGCCCCTAATGGTACGAAATGAGACGATATGTAATGACAAGTTAAAAGTCCAAAATCGCCCACTGACCAGAATCCAAACGTGTTGACGAAAAGTGAATGGATAGATATAAATTTAAAACAATCAGTGGATCCGACCCGCAATGCCCCCCACATTCTCAGAAACTAGCGTTAAACAATAGTATTACTGACCAAGGGATTGCTTCTAAAACACAATACTAAATTACTGATGCTTGTAGTCTAAAGGGGTCCAAAACCCGGGTCATCGGCCTCTCATAATGGTACTTATCACTAGGAAAGTAGAACCATGATATTTGTCATGTTGCGGTACTAATCAAAAGTAGCGTAGACTCGCGGTATTCCACACATTATGGTACTACTCACAGGTAATTTAATACAGACCTATGGTGTTTCGCACATTGCGGCGCCATTTACAGGCAACGCAAACCTATGGTGTTCCTCACATAAGTGTACTAATCACAGGGACTCGTACCATTCCGTGGTGTTCCTCGCATAGTGGGTACTAATCATAGGCAAGGCAAACCAATGGCGACGCTCATATAATGGTAATAATCACAGGTACTGTAAAACCCACCCTGATTCACAAACTCAGGCTACTAATCACATCCTACTGTGTACCTAACATTGTAGTACTAAGGGCAAATAAAGGCGACCCATGGTATTCCCCGCGTGATGGTACTAATTACAAGTAGTCTCAAGGTCCTAATTCGATCATCCCTTGGTCGCCCCTTTTAGTCACCTCTTACGACATGGAGGGGATACCGTGGGTGTATTCTTCGTCTGCGTCCTCCACCCAAATAATAATAATAATAATAATAATAATAATAATAATAATAATAATAATAATAATAATAATAATAATAATAATAATAATAATTCCCTGGTTTAGAAATACCAAAGAAGACCTGCAAATGCTACATATCTCAGCTGAAGACGCCCTTAACAGAGATCTCTTCCGCAAGAAAATATTGACGAACGGGCTGAACCGAGACGAGCAACCGAAGAGAAGACACGGTGCCCCTTGGACAGAGGAGCGTAAGCAAGCCCACTCACAAAGAATGAGGGAAATTTGGGCTCTAAAGAAGGCCAAGTTCAGTGTCAAATGCAACAAGACTTAACGTGGTCCTTGATGGCCCCAGAGAATTATATATTATTATTATTATTATTATTATTATTATTATTATTATCATTATTATTATTATTATTATTATTATTATTATTATTATTATTATCCTTCGATCGGCCGTCTATGGACCACATTTGACAATCTTTGCAGTATTTCTAGCTTTCTCTGCCTTCACACTCTGCCAGCATCTTTTCAACCTTTCTCCTACTTCCTTCTTCTGTTCTTTCGTATAGGGTCCCCCTTTCCTCACTACCGCCCTCCCAGACAATGCATAACGCAAAATGCCGCGAATTTCCTAATGAAAGAGATTTGAAGATAAATGTCCATCCATATTATTCTTCTTCATAGTTTATTACTAATAATATTTGTATTTTGCAGACTTGTCTCAAAACTGTTCGCGATGTAAATGGAAAGTGCCAAAAGGAACATTAATTTGGATTTTGCAAATCGGATCATAAGGAAGAAAATGTACGAACGTATTTTCGTTATTTTCGGACACGATCTCCATCGCAAAGTTATCGTACCCTTTTTTCACATTCTTGTAAGAACCGTCCCCCACCCCCTCGGTCGAGTGAACGTATATTATGGATTACCCCTTAGAACAGGGCCTCTCAGGGTGCATGCGCTTGGTGCATGCACTGTGCACGGTGCAAAAGACGACTTCGCTTGGTTGACCAGAGTGCAGACCCCCACTCCTCGATTTGGAGCAATAGCGCTTACTCTCTCTTTCCTCACGCCTGTCTTGCTCGCTACCCCTGTCTCCCTCTTCCACATTTGCCCCGTAGCGCTCCAAATCCGAGCTGAGTTGCGCCGAGTAGAGCCGAGCTTAGCCGAGTAGCCCAGAGACGAAGCGTTGGTCCGAGACAAGCCGAGCCCGACCGATGCACAGTGCACGGAGCTCTTGCGCCTCAATTTGCACGCGTGAGATTTTGGGCGTTTGAGAGGCCCTGCCTTAGAATAATGCGAGTAAGGCACGTTTTATGGGTTTGTAAGCCGCGGTCCAACCGAGTTGAGCACAGCATTCAGTGAAACGTTAGGAGTTACCAATCCAGTAATAAAAGGGTGACTGTTAAGAGGGATGTTAAGTTTAAATTAATTTATGGCCCCCCTAAGGAGCTTCCAAAAATTGTTCGAGCCAGCGATATTTTGCACTGACTTTCCCGGGGCACTGGTCAAGTTTTCAACTAGCAATGATCGTACCTCAGTTGAACTTCATCGGTCACGATATTGCCACTGCGCAAAGACGTCTTTCTTAAAGAAACTAGCTCATACAGTTCTTGAGGAGCCGCAAGGTGCTTGTTAGTGAGTTGAAAGAAATGATCTCAGTAGTGTTCACTGCTACATCACAGAATATTAAGATTATGAATTCATGATATGAATTATTATTTCGCAGCAGAGAAATGCACTGTCACAATTACGTCTTGTATAACCGAATAGTAAATGGCAAATTTTAATATCATTCTTACTGTTGCTCTATCAATAGAAAAGCATTCCATCTAGGGCAAGACGGGAACACTACAGGCACAGGGACGACAGTTCGATCCCAGCACGATCAAGACTCGTCAAGTTACTTGCTGAGAAAGACGGTTTACAAAGACGGGCAGTCAACTAGGCGTGACGCGACATATCTCAATTGAAGACATGATTATGGTGATGATGATGATGATACTGTTCTTTTAACACATGCAATACCGTGAAAATTAGCCATTTATGTTAGCATGATTAGGCTGTGGGACATGTCTTTAAGGTAGCCTAAACTGCAAGTCCAAACAAAATGATGAGAGGTATAGAGTACGAATGGCTAAAGCAACAAACCCTCCTCATTAAAATATCTTACTGAACGTTTATTGACTAAAATAGTTTCTTTAATTATTGATTGCGATAAAAAGCTTCCAGGATTGCTTCAACCAACGATATTTCACACTGAATTAAGCAGAGTACTGGTAAAAGTTTTCAACTAGCAATGGTCGCACGTCAGTAGAACTTCACTGGCCACGATATAACAAGGAGTGTTTTTCTACAGAAGTTTATGATGAACCGCTAGGTTCTTATTAAGTCCAAGACAATAATTACCCCGGAAATAATCCAAATTCCTAAATAAAAATCAGCTGTAATATTTCGTAATACATAGGGTTATTAACCCACTGAAGAAAAGTATTTTCAACTAGCGTTCTGCAGTTCCAGAACAGTAAATAAAATGCATAACGTAAGATTATAATCTATTACTTTTTTACTATTAATGGACAAGTCTTCCGTCATCAAGAGTTAGACTAGTAAACTAGTACTAGAAGTAGAACAGTTCGATCCAGCACAGGGCAACTTGTCAAACTTGTTGTCATGGAAAATTAAATGCATGAACATGATTTATTGGCACCAGGCAGAATCAAGTAATTGATCAGTGAGAGAAAGTGCAGCACCAGATCTTTCCCATAAGAAGGAATTATCACAAATGATAAAAGCGCGCTTGTAGAAAGCTTGAGAAGATTGGTTTGAGTATCAACGAGGAGTATTCTTAAAACAGGATATCCAAGTTATAAATGGAAGAACTTGCAAATTATTTAAAGATAAAGTAACATATGTAAACAAGTCAATCATTATCGGCGTAATATAAGTTTAGTATCTTTAAGGTCTCTCCGCATAGGGTTGCGTCAGGAAGGGCATCGGGTGGTAGAACTACGCCGAGTCGACCTGTTAGACACAGTACGCACCCCTGACCCCATTAGGGTGCGAGATAAGGCGTGGATGAAGAATATACTGTTACGGTTTTCGGGTACGCTGAGGTCCCGTAGGACTTCTTTCACGTGCCGGTAAACGTACCAACGTCCGGCTCCATGGCTAAATAGTTATCGTGCTGGCCTTTGGTCACAGGGGTCCCGGATTAGATTCCCGGCAGGGTCGGGGATTTTAACCATACTTTGTTAATTTCGCTGGCACAGTGTATGTGTCGTCTTCATCATCATTTCATCCTCATCACGACGCGCAGGTCGTCTACGGGTGTCAAATCAAAAGACCTGCACCTGGCGAGCCGAACTTGTCCTCGGACACTCCCGGCACTAAAAGCCATACGCCATTTCAACGTACCAACACGAGGCTGGCGTATTGACTACCTTTTCAAATATCAGACTTCAAAATGGTCATCCACCGAATCAGTTGACCCGTTGAAGTGGCTGTTTAAATTATTTAATGAGGTGAAGAAGAAGTGATTTTTTTTTTTTTTGTAGTTTGAGGAGACATTGTATTGCATTGTTACGATCTGGAACATAGATTTCCACTGCTTTTCAAACCAACATCAGTCATAACACTTTCAAGTTCCGATGACATTCATACAACATGGCACCAGTAGACGTTTGCGCCAGTAATTCATTATATTCCAGGAAAGTTAGGGTTAGAACACTTTAATCGAAATCGTCCAGTATTCGTAATAGCTTTAAGTTAATATTTGATGATGATGATGATGATAATTGTTACTGTTCGTGTTGTAAGGGCCCTAACATCTGATGGCATGACATGGTGGTGGGTGATGATTACTTTAAGAGGAAGTACAACCAAGACCATACTCTAATAACACTAATCGGAGGGACAATGAAATAATATCGACAAATCGAAGAATGAAGACATCACACAAAGAAAGACATGAGCCACGAAGGGTGTGAAAATAAAAGACTCTCTAGGCCTCGTAATCTAATACAGTCAGGGTAGGAGAACAACTACAGATGACCAAGGGAGGTTGGTTTGGATAGATAAAAGTGAGGAGCTTGGCAGAAGGAAGTGAAAGCAATGTCATCACTCAGCTACCAGGTGTATTCATAAGTTTGTGCCGGTTTTCGTGGTAAGAAAGCACGTAATTTTCAAGGAAAACACTTGTTTGTATATTCAAACTATTGACCATTTTACACACTTCGGCCATCTTCAGGTAAGTTATGAACACCACGCCAGGAAAACTGCTTGTCTTCTGCGGCAAACTATTCGTCGAGCCATTTTCTAAATTTCTCGAAATTGCTGAAGGGCTACTCTGCGAGGGCGTGCCCCATTGATGCGAAGAGGTGATAGTCAGAAGGCGCCAGGTCGGGGCAGTACGGCGGGTGCGGAAGGATGCCCCATCCAAGTGATTTCAAGGTGTCTGTCACTGGTTTTGCTGTGTGAGACGGCACATTGTCCACTTTGCCATGTCTTCTGCCCATTACGGTCGCCTTTCGATCAATACGTGTTTTAAATTAATCTTTTGTTAGCGACAGCTTTGTGCAGTAACGGTTTCGCCGGGCTTCACGAGTTCATAATACAGTACACAATACCGTTCTGGTCCCAGCAGACACAAAGCATGGTCTTCTTCCCGAAGCGATTTGGCCTTGGTGTTGAAGGACTGGTTTCGACAGGTGACAGGCACGATTTTCTCCGCTTCGGGTTTTCAAAATAAATCCATTTTTCCTCACCCGTCACGATTCGGTAGAGAAATTATTTTCTTTCGTGGCGTTGAAGCGGCATTTCACAGGTGACTTTGCAATGTTCCATTTGTCGCTCATTAAATCGTGTGGGACCCATTTACCGAGTTTATTGACCTTCCTCTTTGCTCGTAAGCGTCTGCTGATTGTGTCTTGTGACATATTTAATGCTTGTGCCAATTGCTGTTGAGTTTCATTCGTGTCATCATCCAGTAACGCCTACAATTGTTCGTCTTCGCAATTTTGTGGTCCCACCAGAGCGCGCACTGCCTTTCACAATGAAATCACCACGTTTAAATGGTCGAAACCATGTCCTAATCGATGGAGCGTGTTCACCACATGTTTCTACCAGAAAACGATGGCTTTCCACTGCCCTTTTCTTTTGATTAAATAAGAAACGCAACGCGTACCGCAAATGTCCTTTTCAGGCTCAAACGTCGACATGATCTCTGACCAATAGACGCTAGTGTTTGGCGGACTCAACTTTTGTGTGTGTTGGTAGGCCAATGTCAGACGAACAAACTGACGTATGTTTCAAATGCATACGCTGCGTACTGTTCCCTGGCGCCATCTCTTAGTGAAACCGGAAAAGACTTGTTCATACACCTGGTAAGGGCTCAATGATCGCCAAACCACGCTCTCAAGTTAAGAGCCTCTTGCGGATCATTTTAACACGCCAGAGGTCGCACTCGAGGCAATTTGCCGCACTTTTTAAATATTTGTTAATAATTTCGTTGCTAGCCGCTGTAGGGCTTAGGGCGCTCGTTTCGTCCCTCCCCTACCTCTCTCCAGCCTGACATTGATTATCGTTAGTGTATTGCCTGCTGCGTTCCGGAGTAGTTTAAGTTTTCTTTCACCCTCGTATCTGCCGCAGCAAATTGCCTTCGAGCGACCCCTCGCGTAGTGCATTCTTACATGTCTGCATTTCCAAGAAAATTTAAGTGAAGTTCATGAGGTTTATGGTGGCTTTCATTGAAGTGTGGTGTTGTAGTTTTATCTTGAATTGTGACCAAATCATTCATTGAAATGTACAAATGCAAACGTTGAAGGAATTTGCTCACGCGCGACCTCTCGCGTTCTTTAAAAACTCACGCAATTTTACCAGATTTTTCAAAAACATTTCGTTAAATTTTTACATTGAGAAAACATTGTTACTGGGTAATTATGTTAGTACTAGTTAATAATAATTATAATAATAATAATATTAATAATCGTATGGCCTCAGCTACCGTGTGCAGACATTTCAATTTGACGCCATCTGGCTGTCTGCTCGACAATTTCGACGTTCCGTTTTACTCTAGGCCTACTAGATGGCAGACCGAGTAAACCGAAACTCTCTTGGGCGTCTATGGCTGAGATTTTAATTAATTTTGTCGGGTAAACACCAAATGTGTCACCAGAGATCTTTTACATGCGGATATCGTACGGCATGGAATGTCGAATGGACTTTTTTCCGCCCTTCAAAAATCCGACTACCCCTGCCGGGTTTGAACCCGCCATCTTGGGATCCGGAGGCCGACACTCTACCACTGATTCACAGAGGCAGCTAAACACGGTGCATATTTATATTTTTATCAGAGCATTCACTGCGAAATGAAAATAGCAGCTCATTAGAATCTTAAGCGTGAGCAATTTGCGTATTAATCGCATCTTACGACAGGCAGGGGATATCGTGGGTGTTATTCTACTGCTGCTCCCCTAGGGGAATGACATGGGATGAGGTAATGATTTAAGGTTTACTTAATGAATATGAATTTAAACTTATCAGTGGATTGACAATACCTTATTTTCAATAAATTGATTAAAGAAGTAAACATCTTACAAGCATTTATTTGATAGTAATTTCATAAATAAAAATGTTGAAAGCAAAAAATATACTTTGAAGGATAAAGTAGGTAAACTAAATGTGCACTTAATAGATACAACGACTGAAACAGTGATCTGGATAAACTGTGTTACTAAATTAAATGAACAATTACAGTAAAATCAACTTTATAAATAACTGGAAATAAAAAATTTCTACCTTTATAATTATAACTAATCGATGATAAGGTCTACTGACTGTTCATCATTTCACAAGTGGGACGTCATCGTGGTCGGACTAGTGATGGGATAACCGAGTACAAAATAATCGCGTATTCGATTATTCATTCGAATGAATAAGGCAATTGAATAGTGAACGCTTTCGAAATAATGGAATGAAAAGTGATGTTATTAAGACAATTGCTGCACTCATTTAGTTTCAACATTTGGAAAATGCGTGATTCTATTTTTCATGTCCGGCTCCATGGCTAAATGGTTAGCGTGCTGGCCTTTGATTATAAGGGTTCCGGGTTAGATTCCCGAAAGTGTCTGGAATTTTAACCATAACTGGTTAATTTCGCTGACAAGGAGGCAGGGTGTGTGTGTCATCTTCATCATTTCATCCTCATCACGATGCGCAGGTCACCTACGGGAGTCAAATCGAAAGACCTTCATCTGCCGAGCCGAACTTGTCCTCGGACACTCCCGGCACTAAAAACCATTCGCCATTTCATTCCATTCGCTTATTTCAATGGATTGTCCATCCGACACACTTAAACCGGAAAATTGATTCACGACGCATCCGACTATTCTATGCAATACAATATTATTCGAATATTAAAAGTATTCGATTACCCTGTCAATACATCGGACTACGACGCAGGTCAACCAGCTTCCCGCATGGAGTTCGGATATGACTACTGTCCCGATTCAAGCAAAAAGCGAGTTTTTACATTAATTTACCGATGAAATGAAATGGCGTATGGCTTTTAGTGCCGGGAGATCCCAGGACGGGTTCGGCTCGCCAGGTGGAGGTCTTTTGACTTGCGCGTCGTGATGAGGATGAAATGATGAAGACAACACATACACCCAGTACCCGAACCAGGGAAATTAACCAATGATGGTTACAATTCCCCACCCTGCCGGGAATCGAACCGGGGACCCATGTGGCCAAAGGCCAGCACGCTAACCATTTAGCCATGGAGCCGGACAATTTACCGATGAACGACAGCAATAGTACTATAGATCATTCCACGTTAAGAAAACAGTATTGCTCTTATGGGCTTACAATGAGTGAACACACCCCCTCATAGAGACTCATAATTCCTCGTCATTAAGGTGTATTATAATGTAATTTATATCGTATTATGAAAGAAAGAAAGAAAGAAAGAAAGAAAGAAAGAGGCCGAGACATTTTGTTCCCGGGAGTTTTATAACAACTACTTACCATTCTGTATTTCATAAATACATTCGCAGGGAGGGAGCACAATGGCGGTAACAGCCATCGATTTGTTGCCTTCCTCCATTTTGCTCCTGAGTTGCTCTGATACATGTAATGCGTTATCTAGCTTCCCGCTTTTGAAGATAAGTCATCTCTCTCTCTCTCTCTCTCTCTCTCTCTCTCTCTCTCTCTCTCTCTCTCTGTGTGTGTGTGTGTGTGTGTGTGTGAGAGAGAGAGATAGAGTGATTTTTTCTAATATTCTCGTAGATGTTACTAAAGATTTTGATGCTGTGGTGTGCAGCGATACATCACGCATTGACTTGTAGTGATACATACATTCGCTGTGATTTTTATCTTTGCCCGGTTTTGTTATTTAGCAGTTGTTTCTTAAGCGCATTTTATTTTTTACCCCATTTTTACCACTTCTCCCTCGAGCGCATTTCATTTTTACCATTCTTTTCGTCGTGTGATATGACAGCGTAGTAGTACCCGGTGTTGCCTGGGCAAATTTATTATACACAATTGCCGGGCTGAGTGGCTCAGACGGTTAAGGCGCTGGCCTTCTAACCCCAACTTGGCAGGTTCGATCCTGGCTCAGTCCGGTGGTATTTGAAGGTGCTCAAATACGACAGCCCCGTGTCGGTAGATTTACTGGCACGTAAAAGAACTCCTGCGGGACTAAATTCCGGCACCTCGGCGTCTCCGAAGACCTTAAAAGGTAGTTAGTGGGACGTAAAACAAATAACATTATTATTATTATTATTATTATACACAATTAATTGTATCCCCCACCTCCTGAGTCTATAAAAATTATCTGTTTGTCTATTTCTGTGCCCTAGATTTTAACAAAAAATAATTTGCAGCTTAGTTTCTTCTTCCTTTAATTTTGAACTTGATTACCGATTTTCACAAATATACCTGCCGCTGTTTTCCCATGATGCTGTTGAGCATAACCGTTCGATATGGCAACCCTGTTGTCATAAGGGGAATACCGTTTTCTTAACATGCAATGACCTATAGTTGGACAGTTCACTAGTGTTCCATGCATTGGTGACTGGGCGCCTAGCACTGATATAACGCAGTCTTTCATTATCTTACTAATGAATAGTTCCCGCCGTTTTCACAACTGGTTATCACAATACTTCACTACTCAGTTGACTTGTACAGGGTGTCCGAAAAGTTCCCAAACCCGTACACCAAGAACATTATATTGTATAGAGGAGTACTTACATACAAAAACTATGTATGCAGGGGATCTGTATGTGCACCATCGTGTCTTACACAGAGTTCTATCCGTCTCCAAGTCCGTATTGCCATCTTGCGGAGCATCTCAGGAGTTATGTTTCGAAAGGCTTCCTCCACACTTCGGCCCAATTCTTCATTAGTCGTGCACCGACTTTGAGCCACATGGGACCTGATTACTCCTAATAATGAGTTGTCTGGCGTGGTAATGTTCAGGCTCGTGGTGGCCATTTCAATGGGGGCTGAAGATATTGGTGAGCCACGCCTAATCCAGTGGCCTCGAAATTGTTCATGAAAGAACTCATGCACTTGAATATCAAAATGTGCTGGAGCACCGTCCTGCTTTAACCGCACATGATTCATGATTCCCTTGTCTTGCAGCTGAGGTATTAACCAAGTTTGTAACGTGTGCAAATAAGAATTTCCATTCACATACCCTTTAAAAAATACGATCCGAAAAGATGTCGTGCTGACATCCCGGCACATGGCATAACATGAGGCGGGTTCCTTTCCAACTCTTGCATATAATGGGGGTTTTACTTAGACATTCCTACTCTGAGAACTGCGATATATCGCACATTCATCAGAAAAGAACACTCTTGAGTGAGACACGGCATTCGGAAATTGTGCCAACAAAGCACGGCAGGCTATAAGTCGCTGCTCCATGTTATTGTCACATAAGTCATTCACATGCATCGGTCTAAATCGTTTCATTTTCAAATCTCTTTTAATGCGATCATGCCTTGTTAACCAAGGTGCTTGCAGATGCTCTTTTGCGAACGTATTTAATCGGAGACTCCTCGATTGATTGAGCGATGGCGGCACACGTTTCTTCCCGCGTTTTCTTACGTCCACTATGGGGCCTGTGTACGACACTATCTGAAGAAAAAGCACGTTTTGTCCCAATCAAGCAGAGTACCTTTTCGAGGTGGGGGCTTGCCAAAGCCACCTCTAAACACACTCATTATCCCAGTCATTGTTAGCTCTGTCTGTTGTCGTTCGTGCACCCACACACATGGCTTCACAACTAGAGATGTGTCGTTCCTGACTGAACTGCTCCTAAAGAAGACTCCGTCTGGATGAGTAACCACTGCCTTCGTGAAGTACAGGCCGTCCTGTAGCAAGCGCAGGAAAGCACTCAGCTGATCGTTAGGGGGCAAGTTGGGCAAGTGAGTTAGTTGAGTTACATGTGAATTCTTCGCTGTATTATTGAAATTATTAACGTTGGCCGGATATTTACTCAGATATACAGAGTGAAGCGAAATTCGCGCACTCGGGTGTCGCAGCGCGACTCCTCACATGCCAGCAACAAAAAAATGTCTTTCACAAAAGTTGGTCCTGCGAATATATCAGGCAGAAAAAGGACGTTGAAGAGTGGCAATTTGGCAACACTGTAACCACATGTACGGTAACTACCTCTGTCAGCACGTATTAGTTGTGCTGTACAGTTGGTGCAGTGGATAGAGTTTTGGGTTAGCATGCAGGAGGTCGAGGGGGCGATGCTGGGTTGAAGCGTATATTTTTTAATTCGTAAATGTAGTCCAGGTGGTATGGTATCTGGTATCTTAATCGTCAACGATTGCAGCGGGTCCTCGACACACCATTTGCACTTACATACTACGATCCTAGAAATGGACGAACAATCGTTTTCTTTGGTCAACTTTGAAAGAAGCCCTTTCCACGTCGTGGGCGTGAATTCATTCGCACCGCTTCATATACTAGATGCCAAACCTGTTTTCTTTTTACGCTCCTCCAATGGTCTCATAGATTAGTACCAACTATTATTCTTGCCTCGTTCAGGTCCATTACATTTCGTTAGGGCCTTACATTACCAGAAGGCCTAGCAAAGTATTTGTTGTGTTCAGCGTTGTTGTAAATGTAGGATACATGTGACCCAAGGTACGGTGTCTTACTGTATTATAGTATGTAATGTCCGATGGAAATTCTTCTTCTTCTTCTTAATCTGTTTTCCCTCCAGGGTCGGTTTTTTTCCTCGGACTCAGCGAGGGATCCCACCTCTACCGCCTCAAGGGCAGTGTCCTGGAGCTTCAGACTCTGGGTCAGGGGATACAACTGGGGAGGATGACCAGTACCTCGCCCAGGCGGCCTCACCTGCTATGCTGAACAGGGGCCTTGTGGAGGGATGGGAAGATTGGATGGGACAGGCAAGGAAGAGGGAAGGAAGCGGCCGTGGCCTTAAGTTAGGTACCATCCCGGCATTTGCCTGGAGGAGAAGTGGGAAACCACGGAAAACCACTTCCAGGATGGCTGAGGTAGGAATCGAACCCACCTCTACTCAGTTGACCTCCCGAGGCTGAGTGGACCCCGTTCCAGCCCTCGTACCACTTTTCAAATTTCGTGGCAGAGCCAGGAATCGAACCCGGACCTCCGGGGGTGGCAGCTAATCACGCTAACCACTACACCACAGAGGCGTACCCGACGGAAATTAGCAAATATAAAATGCGCCTCAACCCAGGATCGAACCCTCGACCTCCTGTATGCTAACCCAGAACTCTATCCACTGCACCAACTGTACAGCACCACTAATACATGCTGACAGAGGTAGTTACCCTACATGTGGTTACATTGTTGCCATATTTCCACTCTTCAACGTCCTTTTTCTGCCGAATATACTCGCAGGACGAACTTTTGTGAGATACATTTTTTTATTGTTGGCATGTGAGGAGTCGCACTGCGACGCCCGAGTGTGCGAATTTCGCTTCACCCTATATAACAGACTGGGTCGTTGTCGACAGCATTATTAAGTGAAAAGTTCTCAATTAGTGAAGAAAACTTAGTGTGAGCGTGTATTCATGTGAGGCTATAGGTTAAGAATATCGGTCTGCCGTGTTTGAATTGTGTAGTTCATTTGTGTAATGTTGTATCCCAAGTATAAAATGAATTGACTTAGTGCATTCAGCGTTTTATTATCAACCACGATGCGTATATAATTGAATTAAGGTTATCGGTGAGCGAAATCACCATGCTAAGAGTGGCTGTGTGCTTGGCTGCAAAGCAGATTATAAGCGAGGCGAGTTCACTCCAGTATTTGTGTTTCCATCTTGAAGAAAGAGTTAGGTTATGGAAGAAGGCTATTCGTAGGGAGAAATTAATAGTTAATTAATTACCACACAGTTGTGTGTATCAACCAATTTCCTGACGACTAAATCCTGAGAGAATTAAGAGTGTCTCGTCCAGACGGTGAGTTAAAATTTCTTATTATGTTAAAAACATGGGTAACATTAGATATATTTTTATGTAATCAGACTTACGGCTTATTTGAATTCGGTGTATCTGAAAATACAAGTCCAATTTATGCATTTTGCGCTTTTAGGTAGAAATGTATTGTGAATGCTCTTCCAAAACATATACAACAGGCAACAACAATTTCAAAATTTAAACAAAAAATAAATAATCGATGGACAAAATAAAATAAGGAGTAAATATTTCAACCAAGTAATGTACAGTGGTATTATATATTGTATTTATATTTGTGAGACTGTAACGTATTTAGAAATAAGCTATTATTGTATTGTCAATATTTTGTAACTCTGCCAATATTTAATGTTGTATTGCGCCATACGAGCCTCGGCTCAGGTGCCCTTTCTTGAGTAAATAAATAAAATAAAAGTTATTAAAATAACACTGCTGAGATTTTTCCTATCACATTTCATATCATACGCAATGGAACAGGGTTATTCCATGAAAATTGAATATGAAAATAATTGTATAGGCAATATTTGCTTAAACAATAAGTGAATTTCATGATAGTGATAGTAAATGTTTTGTTATAGTTGGAGGTTAACTTACTCGTAATCTTCCTTGTAGGTACTGAATTGGTGGTACAGAAATAATTTACATTTGTAGTATATTGTATTGATAATTGGCTGCTTGTTTTCTATCAGTGTATATGATGTGAATGTTCCAATTGACTAAAAGACGGATAGACACCGCAAGATTTACTCACGGAAACGAACGGATCTATGCGAGAAATAGAACGTTACGGGGAAGTATATGCATAGTATGTCAAAACTAACAAATATGTGTGAATAGTTTTTGGTTTTATAAGGTGTTCACAGTTTCTTAAGCAATTTAAACGAGTGTGTTATCCAAGCAGAGCGCCTCCAAGTCCCACCCAAAGCGTGACGTCATCAGAGCTACAATACGGCCTGTATATCAAGAAGGCAGTGGAGTAACTCTTCAAGGAAGGACTAGCTACAGAGTTGTAGTTCTTTTAGTCCCAACCGACCAATGAGAAGCCTGTATGCGATATGAGCGGGACATGGTGGAACTAAGAGTAGGAGTAAGACTAATCAGAACAGAAGGTTGGCCAGTGATTAGTGAAATGTAAATTTACTTGTGTAGATTGACTGTATTATGTGATACCAGTTGCGAAACCATAAAACTTGGCGTATATTTATGTAAGTCTCGACATAATGGTTACGTTTTCGTGTCGGAAGACTAGCTACGAAGCTGTAGTTCTTTTAATCCCAACCGACCAATGAGAGGCTTGTATGCGATTTGAGCGGGACGTGATGGGACTAGAAGTAGGCGTTGGAGTACAACTAAACAGAAGGTTGGCCCGGGAATCTTCTACAGGAGTGCTCAGAGAGAACTTTCTAGTGAAATGTAAATTTACTTGTATAGGTTGATTGCAATACGAAACACCAGTAAGTTAGATAAACCACAACTCTTGACCTAAATTGATGTAAGTATCGACACAATATTTTTACATTTTTTTGTGTTCATGGTGTAAAGTACTCAAGGGTAAAATAGGCGTAATTCAAACGCACGTTTTGAGATATTTAGAGGGTTTGATATCATAGCCCAAATTTCATCATCAAAATATTAATAATGTGGAATAACCGAACCTCATTGCTATGCCCTTTAAAGCAATCATGATTGCTAATTTTTAAAGGTACATTCGGCTGCTGTGGTGTGAGTATAAGATACCCACGTGCTGGTTACGGGCCACTGTCGGCAGCCCAGTCACCTGGGACTCTTGCGAGCGAAGTTGCTGAGGGAGAAGAGTAGGAACTAAAAGAAATGTTCCCAAAGAACTATTCATTTCAGGGACTGAGCAGTTCTGACACCAGTCATTCCGGTGAACTACTCCTACCCATCTCTATGCACAACTGAAATATGACAACAATGCTTTCTGAGAGCTTCAAGGACCGATGACCTTAGATGTTAGGCCCCTTTAAACAACAAGCATCATCATTATCATAATGAGAGCTTCAAAGCAGGGATACCAATACAAAAATCATTTAATTCCAAAATTATACATGTCGTAATATAACAAAATAAGAACATGAAACTAGGGGTACGGAGACTTCTCGGACACCCTCATAACTTATCTCATGGGTTATGATGTGATTGCAAGTTCCTCGTCTTGGTTCCAGCTTGCTTTATAACACCGATGACACACAACTATGACTCGCAACTTCCAGTTTTAAACTGCAAAAAGATGATGAGGTAAGTGGTACAGCTAGCAATGAAAGTATATAGAAAAGTACAGTTGATAGGTAACAACCCAAATCCTCTGAAACACAAACTGGACCGCGAGAGTTCTTCACAGAACAACCGAAGTTCACTGACTGTTCTGTGATCCAATGTCGGCAGTAGAAGGAATTTCTTCACTAAAACTAGAGACTCATCAGATTCTCTGCACACCATCTGACCCACAATCGTTATTAGAATGATCAAAGCGAAGTGGTAGAGGATAGAATGCACACTAGTAAATAAGAGTAGACCATGTGACACTTCCCAATCATCTGAAATTGCTACAACCACGATCCAAGTCATATATTGGTGGGAAACCAATGATATGAAGGCAAGTACACAGATAAATATGAGAGGAACTCCAAATGTGGAGTTCGTTATACGTATAGCTGAACGCAGAACTGAAATCAGCTTCCTAGAACTATATATTCTCTCAGACTGAGACTGCAGGACGTTCCTGGAATTGTTTCTTCCTCTTACTGGATTAGTATTATTGATGTGGAATCGCACGTCATCACATTTGGAATTTCCATTCCTCTTAACTGCTTGTTGTCGGTAGTATTTTAAACTATCCATAATATGTTTCGGAATACAAGGAGATTGAATCCAGGAAATGTTCTTTCTAGCATAAGAATCTTGACCAGTTTGCGATATGATTATTTCTTGTTGAAGACCATAATTTAGTAAATTCAATCGGTATTTTATGTGGAGTGCTATTTCTGTGAACTGTACAACTGTAATGATAATTATTTCATTCAAAATACAACTTGTAAATCCAAGAATCCTTGGCAATTGCCAGTTACTCATCGCATTCCAAATCGCACAAGCTATATAAGCAGAGAGAATGAGAAAAGCTGAAATAGGTTTGAGTTTAATTTCTCCGTTCACTTTCTTCACATTGTCAGAGAGATACTGATCTGCCAGATCCAGTAGAATGAATATATCTTCCTTGAAACGACGGCTCACAAACACATACCACATCAAGCATACGGAGGATGATAGATCATGGCAATACCATGGAACCTCCGTGCAGAAAACATCAGCTATGTTCTTGAACGGGCTAAGCTTGAAATAAGCTGGGAGTAGATATGAATGCAGCAATATCAATGACAAAACACACACAACAAGAAAGAGATCCTTAGTCGAGAACAGTGTTCTAACGTATCTTTTGTTGCTGGTTTGAAGTGGAGCGAGACCGAAAAATCTGGACACAGACTTCAGAGGCTTCGCAGCTTCGAACACGTCACAGGGACGAAATATTCGGGACATCGTGCGTCCTCAACAAATCGCGCTCAGCCGTCTGGGTGCGAGAAGTCTTTTGTGGCCACTACTTCGTGTAGAGAGAAGGGAAAAGAAGCGCATTATGTTGATGGCCTTTTGTTTGTTTATCAGTCATTTCTATAACCGTGACGTTCGAAATTGTCAAACTTCATCGGAAGTTGACACAGCAATTAATCTCCGCCTGATCGATAAAGCTATGTCTTAAATGAGAATGCTTTTGTCGTGGTTTGAAAGGAACTATACACTTCAATTCCTTTGAATATTAATATACAGATTGGTCGCAAACAAAGTGAACCGAGTATACCGGGTGTATGAATAAGTTTTTGCCGGTTTGTGGTAACGAAAACACGTAATTTTCAACAAAGGAAATTCATTTTTTGTTTTTTCAAACTATTGGCCATCAGCTTCTACACACTTCTCCCATCTTTGAGGTAAGTTATGAATACCATGCCAGGAAAACTGCTTGTCTTTTCCGGCCAACCATTCGTCGAGCCATTTTCCATTTTCCTCGAAATTACTGAAGTGCTGCTCTGCGAGCGCGTGCCCCATTGATTCGAAGAGGTGATAGACGGCGCCAGGTGGGTGCGGAAGGATGTTCCAATCCAAGTGATTTCAAGGTGGCTTTCACTGGTTTTGCTGTGTGAGACGGAGCATTGTCGTGTAACAAAACCATTTTGCCATATATTCTGGCCCATTCCGGTCGTTTTTCGATCAATGCGTTCTAAATTAATCATTTGCTGGCGATAGCGTTGTGCATTAACGGTTTCGCCAGCCTTCAAGAGTTCACAATACACAATACCGCTCTGGTCCTACCAGACACAAAGCAAGTTTCTTTTTCCCACGTTTAAACTCTCGAAACCACGTCTCACATGTTCCAGTCGACGGAGCATATTCACCATACGTTTCTACACTGCCTTCGTGATGTACAGGCCGTACTGTACCTCCGATGACGTCACATAAAGAGGCGAACTGTTTCCTCCGTCCGACCCGTGTAATGCAAGGACATGATGCGTCTCTACCTTTTGTAATTGTAAAATATTTACAAATGTTGTATTAATATTACAGTTGAGATCACTAAAACCTGTAATCGCATCATAACTTGTAATTCAGGTCTATGTAATGTTGGGAGAAGTAGGTTTGAAGTGAGATCTACCCGGTCAAAGCTTCAGTGTTTTACTCGTCAATGTACCCAATAAATAATTAATACAAATATGGAGACAACAAACGTGCAGTAATAAACTTTACTTTCATACCTCTAGATGGCCATAAATACAGTAGCTTTCTTGGTTTTTGTTGTTGTTGTCGACACTTCTGGCACTATCCTTCGAAGCCTTTCTTGAGATCCCCTCTTCTATACAAACATCTGTGTCATTTTTTGTTTAGGAATAGCCCATGTTTTCCCAAATATTAATGCAGTGATCAGCTAGATCTATTAGTTACTTCCCACATTCACGGAAACTGCCGATGAATGGTTTTTACTCGCATTAATTCTGGGGAGAAAAGGCAGCGCGTACTCAACATTACGAACCCAAGAAATAACCATATGTAGGTTCCATTGGTTACTGTCCACTTTTATACTTGTTCTGTATTAACAATAAGACGCTCTGCTGTAAATCTGTGAAAGAAGAGGTCAAAAGCAGAACTTATCACCAGCTCTGTAAACTGACTGAAACACACTCCTTTATTCTTCGTAACAGGTATTTATTCTGTTGGGATTTTAGTTTTTTATAAAGGTAACCTGCTCCCGTACGAAGAAAATGAAAATATTAATGTCTATTTACCTGTATATTGTATGTTCTTAGCATTGCAGCAAAAGTGAAATTTCACACACTGTATTTAAATTCGCAACATATTATATTTCCACAAACATGTGTTATAGATAATAATTAAATGAATAAATTCCACGAGAAGTATTACCCTTTTTGAATTTATTTTACTCACCACGCGAAGATACCATACCTAACCTAAACTATGAGGTCTCATTATCTTAATAACATCTGTTTACGTAAATCCTGATTTGATAAATTTAAAGAAAAAATGCAATATACTTAAATATTAATTTTTGACTCTCAACGGTCACAATTATCCTAAGAATGCCCTCAATCTTTATGGATTACATTCACACGTACAATTCGTAACATTCGATTAGCTCGCCTCAATTGATCAGCTGATTGGCTTGGCGCGCTTTCTACAGTGCGGCCTGTATATTACGAAGGCAGTGGTTTCTACCAGCAAGCTATGACATTCCACAGCCCTTTTCCCTTTAATTAAATAAGAAGAGCATTGCGTGCCGACAAACGTCGAGCTGATCACTGAACGATACAACACAGACGGCGGACTCAGTTTGTGGTAAGTTAATGTCAGGCGAACGAACTGACGTATGTGTCAAATTCATACGCTGCGTAGTGTTCGCTGGCGCCATCTCTTAGTGAAAGCGGAAAAAGACATGCATACACCTGGTATGATCGTTAGAGGGTTGTTCATGCTGATACATAATTTGAAAATATAATTCCATATCTCGCGCTGTTGCCGTTTTATCAGCTGCTCAAGTTAGCCAATCAGATCACTTCGCGAGCGAATTTAAATGGTATTTGCGCACAGCAGTGTTGCTAAATCTGCGCTTCCCTTAAGATCGTCTTGAGAGGCAAGCTGAGAAATAAGCATCAGACACAGACACCCCGTGGGTTTCAACAAGCGTCACAGTAGCGCACTTGCTTTGGCACGATCCTGTCAGCTGGGAGGTGTGTATTCACATCCCTCCCCTGGGAAAGTTACATTCTTCGACTGGTGTGCGCATGCCGTAGGATAGTAGGCATTTATTTTCCTCTCTATTTTTCCTGTAGGCTTTCTTTCTGTACCCTCATTAACCACCGCAATAAACCCCTCATTTTCCTTCTGCCCATATTACCTAACCACTGTCCTTTTATTTTTGCACTGTGAAGCAATTTGTTTCTTTTCTCTTCTTCTCCTTTTTTTTCAAATGACTTGAAATGGCAGTCTCTTACTGATGTTCTGTATGATGCGAATCATATCTGGCGCAATCACATCTACTCCAATTCATTGGCTTCCACTCCTATCTGTTATAATGCCACCTGATCTACGTCGATCTATTGCCCTTGTGAAGGAATTCCACACAAGATCTCCAGAAATCGTAGTCTATCCCCGCATAGTGACCTGCCACTTTTGAATCTTAATAGACTAAAATCACGCCATCCAACTCTGCGTGATGCTGCTGAGATGGATGCTAAGGGTTTTATGATGATGATGATGATGATGCTGATGATGATGATGATGATGATGATGATGATGATGATGATGATGATGATGATGATTGTTGTTGTTGTTGTTGTTGTTGTTTAAAGGTGTCTATCACCAAGGACATCGGCCCCTAATGGTACGAAATGAGACGAAATGTAATGAAAAATTAAAAGTCCAAAATCCTCCACTGACCAGAATTCAAAACGTGACAACGAAGAATGAATGGATGGATATGAATTTAAAACAATCAGTGGATCCGACCCGCAATGCCTCACATTCACGGAAACTGAAGTAAAACAATAGTATTACTGACCAAGGGAGAGCTTCTATAGCACAATACTGAATCGATGATGCTTATACTCTAAAGCAGACCAAAATCCAAGTCATCGACCCCTCATAATGGTACTTATCGCTAAGAAAGTAGAACCATGGTATTTGTCATGTTGCGGTACTAATCAAAAGTAGCGCAGACTCGCGGTATTCCACACATTATGGTACTGCTCACCGGTAATGGAATGCGCACATGTAACACAGACCTATGGTGTTTCGCACATTTACAGGCAACGCAAACCTACGGTGTTCATCACATAAGTGTACTAACCACAGGGACTCGCGCTATCCTGTGGTGTTCCTCATACAGTGGGTACTAATCATAGGAGAGCTAGAACAATAGTATCGCTCATATAGTTGTACTAATCACAGGTACTGTAATAGCTGGAAGCGCACTCTGTTCCTACTGATTACAAACCTATTTTGTACCCCACATAGTGGTACTACGGGCAAGTAAAAGCGACTCATAGTGTTCCCCGCGTGATGATACTAATTACAAGTAGTCTCATGGTTCTAATTCCATCATCGCTTGGTTCCCCCTTTAGTCGCCTCTTACGACAGGCAGGGGATACCGTAGGTGTATTCTTCGTCTGCGTCCCCCACCCACAGGGGGTGCTAAGGATTTTAAATCTCTTGATGAGTGGGAAGGTCGATGGGAAGCAGCAACAGATCTGCGCCTGCATACCTTCTTCTCAGGTCCTAGACTTCCAAGCGGATCCCACTTATCATGCAAGACCTGGACTGCCCTTGAATAGAATCAGAACAGGAAATGGCCGGTGCAGAGCCGCTCTCCATACTGTGACCGCGGAGCTCCGCACAAGGCTATTCATCATATCGTCAGGGAATGCAAGATTCGAGCCTATCACAGTGATGAAGCTCACTTCCTGCTGTTGTACGCTGGATTGAAGAACTAGATATTCAATTGTGAAGCACAAATTATTTTGTTTCTCATCTGTAAATATGCACTACATATATTACTGATATTGTCTGTATAAACCATACGCTAAATAAATGTGTTATAAGCGGATGCCAGTCTAATTAAAGGGGAAAGGGTACGACCTCTGTCCGGCCTGTCCTCATGTACGGCTCCGAATGTTGGACAAGACAGAAAAAAGCATGATCAGCGTGACAAAGTGCGCAATGAACACGTGCATGTATCCTTTAAAGTTGTGCCCATCAGTGACAAGATGGAGAAGAAACAGCTCCGCTGGTACGGTCACGTCAGAAGAAGAAATGAACAACATTTAATACGGAAAGCTCTTACTATCGAAGAGAGAAGAGGGCGTCCTAACTCAACATGGAAACAAACTGCTAAGGCTAATTTAAGGAAAAGTGAAGTGCCATTAGATGTTGTACATGAACGTCGGACATACTCTCTCCAAGTCAGATGAGCCGACCCTGACTGAACTCGAGTGTGCCCGTTTTATGGGTGCATACACGGCCAGGAAAGAAGGAAAAGAAGAAGACATTCTTTGATTATCTATACATTCCCTTTCCTAGTACGTTCGAACCCCACTGTCGGCAGCCCCGAAGTTTCCCATTTTCACACTAGGCAAATGCTGGAGCTGTACCTTAATTAAGGCCACTGGCGCTTCCTTCCCACTCCCACCTCCTTCCTGTCCCATCGTCGGCGTAAGACCTATCTGTATCGGTGTCCGGCCCGGCGGTGTACGGGGCAACGCGTTCGCCTGTCACCTGGCGGCCCCGGGTTCCATTTCCGGCTGGGTCAGGGTTTTTTAATTGTGAATGATTAATATCCCTGGCCTGGGGACTGGGACTGGGTGTTTGTGTCGTCCTTAACGTACCTTTCCTCACATTAACGCTCTACACTTCCTCCATTCCAATTACACTCAGGTTCATATCACATGGTACAAGTAGGGGCCAAAGATCTCTATAGGTCAACGCCCCGAACAAATAGGATAACAATTTGTATCGCTCCGACGTACAGCAACTTGTAATAAATAAATTTCCTAGTAGTATCCCATTCGTACAGTTTCCAGAATGTTCCGAATCCAATCCACACAGTACCCTTGATTTTGATATTTAATTTAGTGTTAGTAGCCTCCATGGCTCAGACAGCAGCACGCCGACCTTCCGTGGTTCAAATCCCGGTTACTCAATGTGAGATTTTTGCTGGACAAACCGGAGGCAAGAGAGGTTTTTTCTTTCTCGGGCACTCTCCAATATATTTTCATTTCATCTGTCAGTCATTAATCATTGTCCTACAGGAGTGCGACAGGCTTCGGTAGCCGGCACAGTTCCTATCCTCGCCGCTAGATGGGGCTTCAATCATTCCATTCCTGACCCGGTCGAATGACTGGAAACAGGCTGTGGATTTTCATTTTCACTAGTGATTACATAAAGTGTGGAAACTTTGTCTTTTTCTCCCAAGTTCTCTGTTTTCTACAATACCCTACTACTTTTTTTTTTGCTGGTGGCTTTACGTCGCATCGACACATATAGGTCTCATGGCGACGATGGGATAGGAAAGGGCTAGGAGTTGGAAGAAATCGGCCGTGGCCTTAATTAAGGTACATCCCAAGCACTTTCCTGGTGTGAAAATGGGAAACCACGGAAAACTATCTTGAGGGCTGCCGACAGTGTGATTCAAACCCACTATCTCCCGGAAGCAAGCTCACAGCTGCGCGCCCCTAACCGCACGGCCAACTTGCCCGGTATACCCTACATTTGACTAATGCATTAAATACTTTTTTATACACTCCGTAATAAATATTTGCCCCCCCCCCTTCTTTTTTTTTTTGCTAAAATGTTAACAGCTGACATTGTACTCACACCCTCCACTTTTGCTCTTTTAATTCGTTCTGCCCATTTTTCATTTCCACTTATTATCATCCCAGAGTAGTCCATGTTTTGGGATTTTGCTCTCATAGAGAGATGCTGCGGAACGCCAGGCATAAACGAGATTCGGCCCTTGATAGTAAATTTCCCCAGTAGGAGACTTGATATTATAGTCTAAAATAAATCGGAGAGTGTGGGATATATATATATATATATATATATATATATATATATATATATATATATAACAGACCCCGTAGTTCGTTTTGAAATCTCCTCCGACCAGCCAGTAGACCCAGATAGAGAAACGAAGCTGATCTATGAATCGACCGTCATTTATTATAAAGATGCATTAGGACTGAAGGACATTAAAGTGATAGGATTAATGGTAGGAGCTCGAGGAACTATTCCTTGATTCATTCCATAACTACAAACACGACGTACTTGGTCGGAGGAAAAGAAATATTACAACAATGGATGAAAATGAAGAACTATTAGGCAAGGAGGAAAGCTCAACAAATGTTGATTCCGCGTAGTCCTGAGTGACCCATTCACGCAGAAGAAGAAAAAGAAGAAAGCTTTCTAGTATATAGGGGCTATCTGGCCGAGGCGGTAAAGGCGTGCTCGGTTCGTCCGGAAGAACGTGGTTTCGATTCCTCGTCAGGAAGTCGAAAAAACTAAGAAATGAGATTACCTCTTCCAGAGGTGCTCATGGCAATGAGGTTCGCTCAACCTACACCAAGTGCCGAGGTTACCTTTCACTACTCTAAAGGATTTCTAGACCTTTACTTTGCTTTCTAGTGTACCTATTCTTCACCACTTGCTTCTAAAACCCGTTAGTCATTCCTAAAATAGCTCCTGTTTTCCTTTCCCTGGATTTCTCTAAGGCTTCCCTTATTTCTTGCATCGATGTAGGCAGTCCTGGAGAGGCTCGGAACGAAGCTCCTTATATATCGCTGGCTTACGTCATCGGTGAGCGTGCCAGGCGCAGTGAAGACACCTCGTAGCTGCTAGAAACTTCGGTGCTTCGACGGGTTGCGGAGCTTGTAGGCGCAGAGCTTGCGATGCGGAGGACACACACACCACCTAATGTAGGCACAACCAAATAATTCCCAGTAATACTCCACCTAGTCAGCATGACTTATTTTAGCTTGCTCTCCGCATATACGCTTAATTGTATTCCACACTTTACTGCTTTCACTTTGTTTAGAATTCTTATTTAGTTCATCAACCCTTTGACTCTGCCATTCAGATTTCAACAGATACAGAGGTATACCCTTGTAAAAATTGTACAGTGTGATATTCCTAAATTATGAAGCAAACCATTTTAAAACCTGCCAATGAAGGTCCAAAGCCCTTATGAGAAAAGATGGGAAGTGGAATTCATTAGAGGAAATACAATTAAAGGTTAAAAGTAAACGAAAACCTGTGTTCATTGTGCGCGTGAGTACTACTGAATGCGCCCGATTTCTCCACCCCGTCTGCTATTAATAGCACAGTCCGGCGTACACAAAACCTCCCTGTACGGTTACAGTAGTCGTAGTTTCTTATAACTAGAGTCCGGATTTTTAGGTGCTGATAGGTAAAAATGCAAATTTACTTAAGCAAACAACAAGTATATACCACCCCTACAGCGGTTATGCTATGAGATTTGCATAGATATTACGGGTACGGCGTATATAACTCCTTGAATTGATGTTACTCTTGCTACACTATAGTACAACGGGTTGCATGACACTTCCTACAAAACAAATTACTTTGCATTCTAACTTATTGCCACCTAAAAATCCGAGGTCTACTTATAACCATGACTGAGTGCTTCAAAACAAGCCCAAGTGCCTTGTTGTGCGTTTATCCTGAGCTGAGAAAGAGTTGCTTTAGAAAAATGAAAATAACATTTTTGAGGGTGGTTTGAAAAAAAATTGTAACTTGATTATTACACTACAAATAAATGTGGTTATAACATATGAAAATTTCAGTATCATCAAACAAGTAGTCTACCCTCTATATATTCCTACGTGAGCGCTTCCTATAGGAGAGGCCAAAAACGCGGACAGTACTTACTACAACCGCAAATAAACAATAATTAATGAATTCCAAAAACAATATAATATAATAATTTCGTGTGGCTATTTCTAGCCGGGTGTAGCCCTTGTAAGGCAGACCCTCCGATGAGGGTGGGCGGCATCTGCCATTTGTAGGTAACTGCGTATTATTGTGGTGGAGGATAGTGTTAAGTGTGGTGTGTGAGTTGCAGGGATGTTGGGGACAGCACAAACACCCAGCCCCCAAGCCATTGGAATTAACCAATGAAGGTTAAAATCCCCGACCCGGCCGGGAATCGAACCCGAGACCCTCTGAACCGAATGCCAGTACGCTGACCATTCAGCCAACGAGTCGGACTCCAAAAACAATGTGTCGTATATATTCTAGTTCAGAATTAAACAAGGAAAATACTGGTATAAATCACTTTGCAATGGGCCTATCGGTTCGTCTATATATATAAAAGCAAGTCGGGCTGGAGCGATGTAAATATAAATATTTAAAAATGAAAAAAGACGTGAATTAATGAGGCACTTCCAGAAATCTCAGAAATTTGAAACTTTGTACGGAGGAAACTGATGACCCCAGGATCCCTAGAAAAATCGGAAATTCTCAAAATTCCCTGAAGGGGGCACGCGGGGGGGGAGCTCAAATTTTGGGCTCAGCATAAGAACACAGTCGTATAGTATATCCAAAACGATAACCTATAGGTTTCGTGGGCTTAAAAATTTTCGAGAATTTCCTCATTTTTATCCCCTATCCCCCCAAATCAAAATGGCGGCACAACCTGCCAGACGAAGTAGACAATTGAAATTTGGTGAAAATATAGCTTTTGGTCCCTAACCGATGGGAAAATTCCAAGATGTTCAAATTTTTCACTTTTTACCCCCCTAAGATATCGAAATATGGAGGCAATTTTAATGACTGTGCAGACATTCCTTTTGAGCTATTTTTTGGCTAAACGGTAAGTCGTATCACAAAACGGATGGCACAATGTCCCTTCAATTCGGAGTGATCTACAACTTTGGTCCTGTGACATTTTGTCGTATCTCTCTCCCTTATACGTTAAATTTGGCCGTATTTCTGGATTGTTCGTAAATTTGGTGATTTTTACAAGTATATTTCATTGTTTGACACACTTATAAGAATGATAGGATCATCACGTTGTGTGCGCACATTGGCACGATTAAGGGACATGTGTGTACCAAATTTCATGATTCTAGCTTATACATAAGTAGGCAAAACGTAATGTAAAATGTTAAAAATGCACCCAAATTTCACCCTATTCAAAATTTGATCTCTATTTACCCCCTTAATATGGGAGATACGGGGAAGTGGTTTAGAAACAAATATGTAGAGCGATAAATGAGGCGTCTGATGGCGCAAACCGTTTCTTAATATCATAAACCGTTTAGGAGATATGAATCTCGAAGTGGAAGTCTGCACTTTTCAACGTGCTCATGCTTATCCGTCATCTATCTATCTATATATATAAAAGCAAGTCGGGCTGGAGCGATGTATATATAAATATTTAAAAATGAAAAAAGACGTGAATTAATGAGGCACTTCCAGAAATCTCAGAAATTTGAAACTTTGTACGGAGGAAACTGATGACCCCAGGATCCCTAGAAAAATCGGAAATTCTCAAAATTCCCTGAAGGGGGCACGCGGGGGGGGCTCAAATTTTGGGCTCAGCATAAGAACACAGTCGTATAGTATATCCAAAACGATAACCTATAGGTTTCGTGGGCTTAAAAATTTTCGAGAATTTCCTCATTTTTATCCCCTATCCCCCCAAATCAAAATGGCGGCACAACCTGCCAGACGAAGTAGACAATTGAAATTTGGTGAAATTATAGCTTTTGGTCCCTAACCGACGGGAAAATTCCAAGATGTTCAAATTTTTCACTTTTTACCCCCCAAAGATATCGAAATATGGAGGCAATTTTAATGACTGTGCAGACATTCCTTTTGAGCTATTTTTTGGCTAAACGGTAAGTCGTATCACAAAACGGATGGCACAATGTCCCTTCAATTCGGAGTGATCTACAACTTTGGTCCTGTGACATTTTGTCGTATCTCTCTCCCTTATACGTTAAATTTGGCCGTATTTCTGGATTGTTCGTAAATTTGGTGATTTTTACAAGTATATTTCATTGTTTGACACACTTATAAGAATGATAGGATCATCACGTTGTGTGCGCACATTGGCACGATTAAGGGACATGTGTGTACCAAATTTCATGATTCTAGCTTATACATAAGTAGGCAAAACGTAATGTAAATTGTTAAAAATGCACCCAAATTTCACCCTATTCAAAATTTGATCTCAATTTACCCCCTTAATATGGGAGATACGAGGAAGTGGTTTAGAAACAAATATGTAGAGCGATAAATGAGGCGTCTGATGGCGCAAACCGTTTCTTAATATCATAAACCGTTTAGGAGATATGAATCTCGAAGTGGAAGTCTGCACTTTTCAACGTGCTCATGCTTATCCGTCATCTATATATATAAAAGCATGTCGGGCTGGAGCGATGTAAATATAAATATTTAAAAATGAAAAAAGACGTGAATTAATGAGGCACTTCCAGAAATCTCAGAAATTTGAAACTTTGTACGGAGGAAACTGATGACCCCAGGATCCCTAGAAAAATCGGAAATTCTCAAAATTCCCTGAAGGGGGCACGCGGGGGGGGGCTCAAATTTTGGGCTCAGCATAAGAACACAGTCGTATAGTATATCCAAAACGATAACCTATAGGTTTCGTGGGCTTAAAAATTTTCGAGAATTTCCTCATTTTTATCCCCTATCCCCCCAAATCAAAATGGCGGCAGAACCTGCGAGACGAAGTAGACAATTGAAATTTGGTGGTCCCTAACCGACGGGAAAATTCCAAGATGTTCAAATTTTTCACTTTTTACCCCCCAAAGATATCGAAATATGGAGGCAATTTTAATGACTGTGCAGACATTCCTTTTGAGCTATTTTTTGGCTAAACGGTAAGTCGTATCACAAAACGGATGGCACAATGTCCCTTCAATTCGGAGTGATCTACAACTTTGGTCCTGTGACATTTTGTCGTATCTCTCTCCCTTATACGTTAAATTTGGCCGTATTTCTGGATTGTTCGTAAATTTGGTGATTTTTACAAGTATATTTCATTGTTTGACACACTTATAAGAATGATAGGATCATCACGTTGTGTGCGCACATTGGCACGATTAAGGGACATGTGTGTACCAAATTTCATGATTCTAGCTTATACATAAGTAGGCAAAACGTAATGTAAAATGTTAAAAATGCACCCAAATTTCACCCTATTCAAAATTTGATCTCAATTTACCCCCTTAATATGGGAGATACGAGGAAGTGGTTTAGAAACAAATATGTAGAGCGATAAATGAGGCGTCTGATGGCGCAAACCGTTTCTTAATATCATAAACCGTTTAGGAGATATGAATCTCGAAGTGGAAGTCTGCACTTTTCAACGTGCTCATGCTTATCCGTCATCTATATATATAAAAGCAAGTCGGGCTGGAGCGATGTAAATATAAATATTTAAAAATGAAAAAAGACGTGAATTAATGAGGCACTTCCAGAAATCTCAGAAATTTGAAACTTTGTACGGAGGAAACTGATGACCCCAGGATCCCTAGAAAAATCGGAAATTCTCAAAATTCCCTGAAGGGGGCACGCGGGGGGGGCTCAAATTTTGGGCTCAGCATAAGAACACAGTCGTATAGTATATCCAAAACGATAACCTATAGGTTTCGTGGGCTTAAAAATTTTCGAGAATTTCCTCATTTTTATCCCCTATCCCCCCAAATCAAAATGGCGGCACAACCTGCCAGACGAAGTAGACAATTGAAATTTGGTGAAATTATAGCTTTTGGTCCCTAACCGACGGGAAAATTCCAAGATGTTCAAATTTTTCACTTTTTACCCCCCAAAGATATCGAAATATGGAGGCAATTTTAATGACTGTGCAGACATTCCTTTTGAGCTATTTTTTGGCTAAACGGTAAGTCGTATCACAAAACGGATGGCACAATGTCCCTTCAATTCGGAGTGATCTACAACTTTGGTCCTGTGACATTTTGTCGTATCTCTCTCCCTTATACGTTAAATTTGGCCGTATTTCTGGATTGTTCGTAAATTTGGTGATTTTTACAAGTATATTTCATTGTTTGACACACTTATAAGAATGATAGGATCATCACGTTGTGTGCGCACATTGGCACGATTAAGGGACATGTGTGTACCAAATTTCATGATTCTAGCTTATACATAAGTAGGCAAAACGTAATGTAAAATGTTAAAAAGGCACCCAAATTTCACCCTATTCAAAATTTGATCTCAATTTACCCCCTTAATATGGGAGATACGAGGAAGTGGTTTAGAAACAAATACGTAGAGCGATAAATGAGGCGTCTGATGGCGCAAACCGTTTCTTAATATCATAAACCGTTTAGGAGATATGAATCTCGAAGTGGAAGTCTGCACTTTTCAACGTGCTCATGCTTATCCGTCATCTATATATATAAAAGCAAGTCGGGCTGGAGCGATGTATATATAAATATTTAAAAATGAAATAAGACGTGAATTAATGAGGCACTTCCAGAAATCTCAGAAATTTGAAACTTTGTACGGAGGAAACTGATGACCCCAGGATCCCTAGAAAAATCGGAAATTCTCAAAATTCCCTGAAGGGGGCACGCGGGGGGGGGCTCAAATTTTGGGCTCAGCATAGGAACACAGTCGTATAGTATATCCAAAACGATAACCTATAGGTTTCGTGGGCTTAAAAATTTTCGAGAATTTCCTCATTTTTATCCCCTATCCCCCCAAATCAAAATGGCGGCACAACCTGCCAGACGAAGTAGACAATTGAAATTTGGTGGTCCCTAACCGACGGGAAAATTCCAAGATGTTCAAATTTTTCACTTTTTACCCCCCAAAGATATCGAAATATGGAGGCAATTTTAATGACTGTGCAGACATTCCTTTTGAGCTATTTTTTGGCTAAACGGTAAGTCGTATCACAAAACGGATGGCACAATGTCTCTTCAATTCGGAGTGATCTACAACTTTGGTCCTGTGACATTTTGTCGTATCTCTCTCCCTTATACGTTAAATTTGGCCGTATTTCTGGATTGTTCGTAAATTTGGTGATTTTTACAAGTATATTTCATTGTTTGACACACTTATAAGAATGATAGGATCATCACGTTGTGTGCGCACATTGGCACGATTAAGGGACATATGTGTACGAAATTTCATGATTCTAGCTTATACATAAGTAGGCAAAACGTAATGTAAAATGTTAAAAATGCACCCAAATTTCACCCTATTCAAAATTTGATCTCAATTTACCCCCTTGATATTGGAGATACGAGGAAATGGTTTAGAAACAAACATGTAGAGCGATAAATGAGGCGTCTGATGGCGCAAACCGTTTCTTAATATCATAAACCGTTTAGGAGATATGAATCTCGAAGTGGAAGTCTGCACTTTTCAACGTGCTCATGCTTATCCGTCATCTATATAAAAGCAAGTCGGGCTGGAGCGATGTATATATAAATATTTAAAAATGAAAAAAGACGTGATTTAATGAGGCACTTCCAGAAATCTCAGAAATTTGAAACTTTGTACGGAGGAAACTGATGACCCCAGGATCCCTAGAAAAATCGGAAATTCTCAAAATTCCCTGAAGGGGGCACGCTGGGGGGGCTCAAATTTTGAGCTCAGCATAAGAACACAGTCGTATAGTATATCCAAAACGATAACCTATAGGTTTCGTGGGCTTAAAAATTTTCGAGAATTTCCTCATTTTTATCCCCTATCCCCCCAAATCAAAATGGCGGCAGAACCTGCGAGACGAAGTAGACAATTAAAATTTGGTGAAAATATAGCTTTTGGTCCCTAACCGATGGGAAAATTCCAAGATGTTCAAATTTTTCACTTTTTACCCCCCTAAGATATCGAAATATGGAGGCAATTTTAATGACTGTGCAGACATTCCTTTTGAGCTATTTTTTGGCTAAACGGTAAGTCGTATCACAAAACGGATGGCACAATGTCCCTTCAATTCGGAGTGATCTACAACTTTGGTCCTGTGACATTTTGTCGTATCTCTCTCCCTTATACGTTAAATTTGGCCGTATTTCTGGATTGTTCGTAAATTTGGTGATTTTTACAAGTATATTTCATTGTTTGACACACTTATAAGAATGATAGGATCATCACGTTGTGTGCGCACATTGGCACGATTAAGGGACATGTGTGTACCAAATTTCATGATTCTAGCTTATACATAAGTAGGCAAAACGTAATGTAAAATGTTAAAAATGCACCCAAATTTCACCCTATTCAAAATTTGATCTCTATTTACCCCCTTAATATGGGAGATACGGGGAAGTGGTTTAGAAACAAATATGTAGAGCGATAAATGAGGCGTCTGATGGCGCAAACCGTTTCTTAATATCATAAACCGTTTAGGAGATATGAATCTCGAAGTGGAAGTCTGCACTTTTCAACGTGCTCATGCTTATCCGTCATCTATCTATCTATATATATAAAAGCAAGTCGGGCTGGAGCGATGTATATATAAATATTTAAAAATGAAAAAAGACGTGAATTAATGAGGCACTTCCAGAAATCTCAGAAATTTGAAACTTTGTACGGAGGAAACTGATGACCCCAGGATCCCTAGAAAAATCGGAAATTCTCAAAATTCCCTGAAGGGGGCACGCGGGGGGGGGGCTCAAATTTTGGGCTCAGCATAAGAACACAGTCGTATAGTATATCCAAAACGATAACCTATAGGTTTCGTGGGCTTAAAAATTTTCGAGAATTTCCTCATTTTTATCCCCTATCCCCCCAAATCAAAATGGCGGCACAACCTGCCAGACGAAGTAGACAATTGAAATTTGGTGAAATTATAGCTTTTGGTCCCTAACCGACGGGAAAATTCCAAGATGTTCAAATTTTTCACTTTTTACCCCCCTAAGATATCGAAATATGGAGGCAATTTTAATGACTGTGCAGACATTCCTTTTGAGCTATTTTTTGGCTAAACGGTAAGTCGTATCACAAAACGGATGGCACAATGTCCCTTCAATTCGGAGTGATCTACAACTTTGGTCCTGTGACATTTTGTCGTATCTCTCTCCCTTATACGTTAAATTTGGCCGTATTTCTGGATTGTTCGTAAATTTGGTGATTTTTACAAGTATATTTCATTGTTTGACACACTTATAAGAATGATAGGATCATCACGTTGTGTGCGCACATTGGCACGATTAAGGGACATGTGTGTACCAAATTTCATGATTCTAGCTTATACATAAGTAGGCAAAACGTAATGTAAAATGTTAAAAATGCACCCAAATTTCACCCTATTCAAAATTTGATCTCAATTTACCCCCTTAATATGGGAGATACGAGGAAGTGGTTTAGAAACAAATATGTAGAGCGATAAATGAGGCGTCTGATGGCGCAAACCGTTTCTTAATATCATAAACCGTTTAGGAGATATGAATCTCGAAGTGGAAGTCTGCACTTTTCAACGTGCTCATGCTTATCCGTCATCTATATATATAAAAGCAAGTCGGGCTGGAGCGATGTAAATATAAATATTTAAAAATGAAAAAAGACGTGAATTAATGAGGCACTTCCAGAAATCTCAGAAATTTGAAACTTTGTACGGAGGAAACTGATGACCCCAGGATCCCTAGAAAAATCGGAAATTCTCAAAATTCCCTGAAGGGGGCACGCGGGGGGGGCTCAAATTTTGGGCTCAGCATAAGAACACAGTCGTATAGTATATCCAAAACGATAACCTATAGGTTTCGTGGGCTTAAAAATTTTCGAGAATTTCCTCATTTTTATCCCCTATCCCCCCAAATCAAAATGGCGGCACAACCTGCCAGACGAAGTAGACAATTGAAATTTGGTGAAATTATAGCTTTTGGTCCCTAACCGACGGGAAAATTCCAAGATGTTCAAATTTTTCACTTTTTACCCCCCAAAGATATCGAAATATGGAGGCAATTTTAATGACTGTGCAGACATTCCTTTTGAGCTATTTTTTGGCTAAACGGTAAGTCGTATCACAAAACGGATGGCACAATGTCCCTTCAATTCGGAGTGATCTACAACTTTGGTCCTGTGACATTTTGTCGTATCTCTCTCCCTTATACGTTAAATTTGGCCGTATTTCTGGATTGTTCGTAAATTTGGTGATTTTTACAAGTATATTTCATTGTTTGACACACTTATAAGAATGATAGGATCATCACGTTGTGTGCGCACATTGGCACGATTAAGGGACATGTGTGTACCAAATTTCATGATTCTAGCTTATACATAAGTAGGCAAAACGTAATGTAAAATGTTAAAAAGGCATCCAAATTTCACCGTATTCAAAATTTGATCTCAATTTACCCCCTTAATATGGGAGATACGAGGAAGTGGTTTAGAAACAAATACGTAGAGCGATAAATGAGGCGTCTGATGGCGCAAACCGTTTCTTAATATCATAAACCGTTTAGGAGATATGAATCTCGAAGTGGAAGTCTGCACTTTTCAACGTGCTCATGCTTATCCGTCATCTATATATATAAAAGCAAGTCGGGCTGGAGCGATGTATATATAAATATTTAAAAATGAAAAAAGACGTGAATTAATGAGGCACTTCCAGAAATCTCAGAAATTTGAAACTTTGTACGGAGGAAACTGATGACCCCAGGATCCCTAGAAAAATCGGAAATTCTCAAAATTCCCTGAAGGGGGCACGCGGGGGGGGGCTCAAATTTTGGGCTCAGCATAAGAACACAGTCGTATAGTATATCCAAAACGATAACCTATAGGTTTCGTGGGCTTAAAAATTTTCGAGAATTTCCTCATTTTTATCCCCTATCCCCCCAAATCAAAATGGCGGCACAACCTGCCAGACGAAGTAGACAATTGAAATTTGGTGGTCCCTAACCGACGGGAAAATTCCAAGATGTTCAAATTTTTCACTTTTTACCCCCCAAAGATATCGAAATATGGAGGCAATTTTAATGACTGTGCAGACATTCCTTTTGAGCTATTTTTTGGCTAAACGGTAAGTCGTATCACAAAACGGATGGCACAATGTCTCTTCAATTCGGAGTGATCTACAACTTTGGTCCTGTGACATTTTGTCGTATCTCTCTCCCTTATACGTTAAATTTGGCCGTATTTCTGGATTGTTCGTAAATTTGGTGATTTTTACAAGTATATTTCATTGTTTGACACACTTATAAGAATGATAGGATCATCAGGTTGTGTGCGCACATTGGCACGTTTAAGGGACATATGTGTACGAAATTTCATGATTCTAGCTTATACATAAGTAGGCAAAACGTAATGTAAAATGTTAAAAATGCACCCAAATTTCACCCTATTCAAAATTTGATCTCAATTTACCCCCTTGATATTGGAGATACGAGGAAATGGTTTAGAAACAAACATGTAGAGCGATAAATGAGGCGTCTGATGGCGCAAACCGTTTCTTAATATCATAAACCGTTTAGGAGATATGAATCTCGAAGTGGAAGTCTGCACTTTTCAACGTGCTCATGCTTATCCGTCATCTATATAAAAGCAAGTCGGGCTGGAGCGATGTATATATAAATATTTAAAAATGAAAAAAGACGTGATTTAATGAGGCACTTCCAGAAATCTCAGAAATTTGAAACTTTGTACGGAGGAAACTGATGACCCCAGGATCCCTAGAAAAATCGGAAATTCTCAAAATTCCCTGAAGGGGGCACGCTGGGGGGGCTCAAATTTTGAGCTCAGCATAAGAACACAGTCGTATAGTATATCCAAAACGATAACCTATAGGTTTCGTGGGCTTAAAAATTTTCGAGAATTTCCTCATTTTTATCCCCTATCCCCCCAAATCAAAATGGCGGCAGAACCTGCGAGACGAAGTAGACAATTAAAATTTGGTGAAAATATAGCTTTTGGTCCCTAACCGATGGGAAAATTCCAAGATGTTCAAATTTTTCACTTTTTACCCCCCTAAGATATCGAAATATGGAGGCAATTTTAATGACTGTGCAGACATTCCTTTTGAGCTATTTTTTGGCTAAACGGTAAGTCGTATCACAAAACGGATGGCACAATGTCCCTTCAATTCGGAGTGATCTACAACTTTGGTCCTGTGACATTTTGTCGTATCTCTCTCCCTTATACGTTAAATTTGGCCGTATTTCTGGATTGTTCGTAAATTTGGTGATTTTTACAAGTATATTTCATTGTTTGACACACTTATAAGAATGATAGGATCATCACGTTGTGTGCGCACATTGGCACGATTAAGGGACATGTGTGTACCAAATTTCATGATTCTAGCTTATACATAAGTAGGCAAAACGTAATGTAAAATGTTAAAAATGCACCCAAATTTCACCCTATTCAAAATTTGATCTCTATTTACCCCCTTAATATGGGAGATACGGGGAAGTGGTTTAGAAACAAATATGTAGAGCGATAAATGAGGCGTCTGATGGCGCAAACCGTTTCTTAATATCATAAACCGTTTAGGAGATATGAATCTCGAAGTGGAAGTCTGCACTTTTCAACGTGCTCATGCTTATCCGTCATCTATCTATCTATATATATAAAAGCAAGTCGGGCTGGAGCGATGTAAATATAAATATTTAAAAATGAAAAAAGACGTGAATTAATGAGGCACTTCCAGAAATCTCAGAAATTTGAAACTTTGTACGGAGGAAACTGATGACCCCAGGATCCCTAGAAAAATCGGAAATTCTCAAAATTCCCTGAAGGGGGCACGCGGGGGGGGCTCAAATTTTGGGCTCAGCATAAGAACACAGTCGTATAGTATATCCAAAACGATAACCTATAGGTTTCGTGGGCTTAAAAATTTTCGAGAATTTCCTCATTTTTATCCCCTATCCCCCCAAATCAAAATGGCGGCACAACCTGCCAGACGAAGTAGACAATTGAAATTTGGTGAAATTATAGCTTTTGGTCCCTAACCGACGGGAAAATTCCAAGATGTTCAAATTTTTCACTTTTTACCCCCCAAAGATATCGAAATATGGAGGCAATTTTAATGACTGTGCAGACATTCCTTTTGAGCTATTTTTTGGCTAAACGGTAAGTCGTATCACAAAACGGATGGCACAATGTCCCTTCAATTCGGAGTGATCTACAACTTTGGTCCTGTGACATTTTGTCGTATCTCTCTCCCTTATACGTTAAATTTGGCCGTATTTCTGGATTGTTCGTAAATTTGGTGATTTTTACAAGTATATTTCATTGTTTGACACACTTATAAGAATGATAGGATCATCACGTTGTGTGCGCACATTGGCACGATTAAGGGACATGTGTGTACCAAATTTCATGATTCTAGCTTATACATAAGTAGGCAAAACGTAATGTAAAATGTTAAAAAGGCATCCAAATTTCACCGTATTCAAAATTTGATCTCAATTTACCCCCTTAATATGGGAGATACGAGGAAGTGGTTTAGAAACAAATACGTAGAGCGATAAATGAGGCGTCTGATGGCGCAAACCGTTTCTTAATATCATAAACCGTTTAGGAGATATGAATCTCGAAGTGGAAGTCTGCACTTTTCAACGTGCTCATGCTTATCCGTCATCTATATATATAAAAGCAAGTCGGGCTGGAGCGATGTATATATAAATATTTAAAAATGAAAAAAGACGTGAATTAATGAGGCACTTCCAGAAATCTCAGAAATTTGAAACTTTGTACGGAGGAAACTGATGACCCCAGGATCCCTAGAAAAATCGGAAATTCTCAAAATTCCCTGAAGGGGGCACGCGGGGGGGGGGCTCAAATTTTGGGCTCAGCATAAGAACACAGTCGTATAGTATATCCAAAACGATAACCTATAGGTTTCGTGGGCTTAAAAATTTTCGAGAATTTCCTCATTTTTATCCCCTATCCCCCCAAATCAAAATGGCGGCACAACCTGCCAGACGAAGTAGACAATTGAAATTTGGTGGTCCCTAACCGACGGGAAAATTCCAAGATGTTCAAATTTTTCACTTTTTACCCCCCAAAGATATCGAAATATGGAGGCAATTTTAATGACTGTGCAGACATTCCTTTTGAGCTATTTTTTGGCTAAACGGTAAGTCGTATCACAAAACGGATGGCACAATGTCTCTTCAATTCGGAGTGATCTACAACTTTGGTCCTGTGACATTTTGTCGTATCTCTCTCCCTTATACGTTAAATTTGGCCGTATTTCTGGATTGTTCGTAAATTTGGTGATTTTTACAAGTATATTTCATTGTTTGACACACTTATAAGAATGATAGGATCATCAGGTTGTGTGCGCACATTGGCACGTTTAAGGGACATATGTGTACGAAATTTCATGATTCTAGCTTATACATAAGTAGGCAAAACGTAATGTAAAATGTTAAAAATGCACCCAAATTTCACCCTATTCAAAATTTGATCTCAATTTACCCCCTTGATATTGGAGATACGAGGAAATGGTTTAGAAACAAACATGTAGAGCGATAAATGAGGCGTCTGATGGCGCAAACCGTTTCTTAATATCATAAACCGTTTAGGAGATATGAATCTCGAAGTGGAAGTCTGCACTTTTCAACGTGCTCATGCTTATCCGTCATCTATATAAAAGCAAGTCGGGCTGGAGCGATGTATATATAAATATTTAAAAATGAAAAAAGACGTGATTTAATGAGGCACTTCCAGAAATCTCAGAAATTTGAAACTTTGTACGGAGGAAACTGATGACCCCAGGATCCCTAGAAAAATCGGAAATTCTCAAAATTCCCTGAAGGGGGCACGCTGGGGGGGCTCAAATTTTGAGCTCAGCATAAGAACACAGTCGTATAGTATATCCAAAACGATAACCTATAGGTTTCGTGGGCTTAAAAATTTTCGAGAATTTCCTCATTTTTATCCCCTATCCCCCCAAATCAAAATGGCGGCAGAACCTGCGAGACGAAGTAGACAATTAAAATTTGGTGAAAATATAGCTTTTGGTCCCTAACCGATGGGAAAATTCCAAGATGTTCAAATTTTTCACTTTTTACCCCCCTAAGATATCGAAATATGGAGGCAATTTTAATGACTGTGCAGACATTCCTTTTGAGCTATTTTTTGGCTAAACGGTAAGTCGTATCACAAAACGGATGGCACAATGTCCCTTCAATTCGGAGTGATCTACAACTTTGGTCCTGTGACATTTTGTCGTATCTCTCTCCCTTATACGTTAAATTTGGCCGTATTTCTGGATTGTTCGTAAATTTGGTGATTTTTACAAGTATATTTCATTGTTTGACACACTTATAAGAATGATAGGATCATCACGTTGTGTGCGCACATTGGCACGATTAAGGGACATGTGTGTACCAAATTTCATGATTCTAGCTTATACATAAGTAGGCAAAACGTAATGTAAAATGTTAAAAATGCACCCAAATTTCACCCTATTCAAAATTTGATCTCTATTTACCCCCTTAATATGGGAGATACGGGGAAGTGGTTTAGAAACAAATATGTAGAGCGATAAATGAGGCGTCTGATGGCGCAAACCGTTTCTTAATATCATAAACCGTTTAGGAGATATGAATCTCGAAGTGGAAGTCTGCACTTTTCAACGTGCTCATGCTTATCCGTCATCTATCTATCTATATATATAAAAGCAAGTCGGGCTGGAGCGATGTATATATAAATATTTAAAAATGAAAAAAGACGTGAATTAATGAGGCACTTCCAGAAATCTCAGAAATTTGAAACTTTGTACGGAGGAAACTGATGACCCCAGGATCCCTAGAAAAATCGGAAATTCTCAAAATTCCCTGAAGGGGGCACGCGGGGGGGGGCTCAAATTTTGGGCTCAGCATAAGAACACAGTCGTATAGTATATCCAAAACGATAACCTATAGGTTTCGTGGGCTTAAAAATTTTCGAGAATTTCCTCATTTTTATCCCCTATCCCCCCAAATCAAAATGGCGGCACAACCTGCCAGACGAAGTAGACAATTGAAATTTGGTGAAATTATAGCTTTTGGTCCCTAACCGACGGGAAAATTCCAAGATGTTCAAATTTTTCACTTTTTACCCCCCTAAGATATCGAAATATGGAGGCAATTTTAATGACTGTGCAGACATTCCTTTTGAGCTATTTTTTGGCTAAACGGTAAGTCGTATCACAAAACGGATGGCACAATGTCCCTTCAATTCGGAGTGATCTACAACTTTGGTCCTGTGACATTTTGTCGTATCTCTCTCCCTTATACGTTAAATTTGGCCGTATTTCTGGATTGTTCGTAAATTTGGTGATTTTTACAAGTATATTTCATTGTTTGACACACTTATAAGAATGATAGGATCATCACGTTGTGTGCGCACATTGGCACGATTAAGGGACATGTGTGTACCAAATTTCATGATTCTAGCTTATACATAAGTAGGCAAAACGTAATGTAAAATGTTAAAAATGCACCCAAATTTCACCCTATTCAAAATTTGATCTCAATTTACCCCCTTAATATGGGAGATACGAGGAAGTGGTTTAGAAACAAATATGTAGAGCGATAAATGAGGCGTCTGATGGCGCAAACCGTTTCTTAATATCATAAACCGTTTAGGAGATATGAATCTCGAAGTGGAAGTCTGCACTTTTCAACGTGCTCATGCTTATCCGTCATCTATATATATAAAAGCAAGTCGGGCTGGAGCGATGTAAATATAAATATTTTAAAATGAAAAAAGACGTGAATTAATGAGGCACTTCCAGAAATCTCAGAAATTTGAAACTTTGTACGGAGGAAACTGATGACCCCAGGATCCCTAGAAAAATCGGAAATTCTCAAAATTCCCTGAAGGGGGCACGCGGGGGGGGCTCAAATTTTGGGCTCAGCATAAGAACACAGTCGTATAGTATATCCAAAACGATAACCTATAGGTTTCGTGGGCTTAAAAATTTTCGAGAATTTCCTCATTTTTATCCCCTATCCCCCCAAATCAAAATGGCGGCACAACCTGCCAGACGAAGTAGACAATTGAAATTTGGTGGTCCCTAACCGACGGGAAAATTCCAAGATGTTCAAATTTTTCACTTTTTACCCCCCAAAGATATCGAAATATGGAGGCAATTTTAATGACTGTGCAGACATTCCTTTTGAGCTATTTTTTGGCTAAACGGTAAGTCGTATCACAAAACGGATGGCACAATGTCTCTTCAATTCGGAGTGATCTACAACTTTGGTCCTGTGACATTTTGTCGTATCTCTCTCCCTTATACGTTAAATTTGGCCGTATTTCTGGATTGTTCGTAAATTTGGTGATTTTTACAAGTATATTTCATTGTTTGACACACTTATAAGAATGATAGGATCATCAGGTTGTGTGCGCACATTGGCACGTTTAAGGGACATATGTGTACGAAATTTCATGATTCTAGCTTATACATAAGTAGGCAAAACGTAATGTAAAATGTTAAAAATGCACCCAAATTTCACCCTATTCAAAATTTGATCTCAATTTACCCCCTTGATATTGGAGATACGAGGAAATGGTTTAGAAACAAACATGTAGAGCGATAAATGAGGCGTCTGATGGCGCAAACCGTTTCTTAATATCATAAACCGTTTAGGAGATATGAATCTCGAAGTGGAAGTCTGCACTTTTCAACGTGCTCATGCTTATCCGTCATCTATATAAATTAAATCGTAACGACCGTGTGTCTGTACATTGATTATTTTGGCGAAATTTCCGTACAGTTATCCGTTTCACCTGTAATTATGACCATCTGCATCATTTTTAGCTTTGGTGTCCGTTTGTCTGTTTGTTTGTCTGTTTGTCTGTTTGTCTGTCCTTCTATAACTTGAAAACTACTGGATATATTTCCACCAAACTTCATATTTAGAATCCACCTGTCCTTGGGTAGGTTTTAGCGCAAAAAATAAAAGCGTAACGACCGTGTGTCTGTACATTGATTTTGGCGAAATTTCCGTACAGTTATCCGTTTCAGGTGTAATAATGACCATCTGCATCATTTTTATCTTTGGTGTCTGTTTGTCTGTTTGTCTGTTTGTCTGTCCTTCTATAACTTGAAAACTACTGGATATGTTTCCACCAAACTTCATATTTAGAATCCACCTCTCCTTGGGTAGGTTTTAGCTCAAATATCGTTTCTAAATCCCTGAACTGAGTGGGGATTTTTACGAAACCGAAACCGTGATTTTGCACTCCCTCAAAGTATACACAACCGAACTTAATGGAAATCAACCTGCCTTAATGAAAATGAATTTCTAAACCTTTTTTTCTCATGTGCATCATTTCGATAACAGGATTTAGTAAGGGATATATCATTAACGGACCGTTTTTCGGTACAAATCCCAGCGGGTGCGTGTAAAGCGTACTTCTTACAACTTGAAAACTAACAAGATATTTGAACCAAATTTTATATATAGCATCCATCTGTCCAGGGGTAGGTTTCCTTGGTGTCTGTTAGTTAGTTAGTTAGTTTGTTTGTTTGTTTCTTTGTTTGTTGGTCTGTTTGTCTTTCTCTAACTTGAAAACTACTGGATATATTTCCACCAAACTTCATATTTAGAATCCACCTGTCCTTTGGGGAGGTTTTAGGGCAAATATTGTTTCTAAATCCCTGAACTAATTGGGGGTTTATACGAAACCGAAACCGTGATTTTGCACTCCCTCTAAATACACACAACCAAACTTTATGGAAATCTACCTGCCTTAATGGAAATTAATTTCTAAACCTTTTCTTCTCATGTGCATAATTTCAATCACTTACAGGAAAGATAGTATGATCAAACTCTACACGAACATTGGCCCACCCAGTACCCATATGTGAGCCAAATGCTATGCCACATAATTATCCGAAAAGTAATGGAAATGTAAGATATTCTTACACAAATTTCAACCTATTCAACGTTTTTGATTCAATCTGACCCATGAATAGATTAGATGCGAGAAAATATCATAGGACCAGCCATTTAGATCGCTAAATACTGCGCCTTACGGTACAATCCTTTGTCGATATGACGTACCGTTTAGCAGCAGTTAATCTGTAAATGAAGGTCTGCAATATTGTAAACATTCATATACTTTCGTATGTCCATCTGTATATATATTCATTGATGTCGATTTGTAGAGATCGAGAAAGGATGTGTCTGCTATTGTAATCAGTACTCCCTACACCGACTTTGACTGCTGGCAGTAGGAATGGGGTCCTTCTCCAACTCCTGTGTAACTGGCATTAGTAAGGAGGGCCTACCATTTTAATGAATAATTCACTTTTCGATTTGTCTTGCAGAAGGCAAGGGATCATGCAGTTTTGTTCGAAAGTCCCCTACTCTATTGTTTTTGGCTCTAGGCCAGGGTGCCCGCCATTATAAACAAATGTTCCAATCTAAAATTTGACTAGCATTAGGCATTGTGGCCTGCTATTTTCTTGGAAACTCACTAATTCTGTGTGACTGGCAGTAAGCTGGCTAGCAGCAGTAAAAAGGGACTGTCATTATAATGATAACTGCACAACTCAATTTTGACTGGTGGTAGGGAAGTTGCCTGGTATTATAATAAAAACTCCTCAACTGTAACCTGTCTGAAAGTAGGAAATGGGTCTGCCATTGTAACTAAAACTCCCCAAATCGATTGTGACCGCGCAGTAGGCATTGGGGCCTGCAATTATAATGTAAACTTGCCAACTCGATTGTGAATGGCAGTAGGCAAGTGAGCCTGGCGTTATCATCACAACTCCGCAACCCTCACTTTACATTGGAAACAACGTATGTGGACCTCCCCATGCTATTTCTCGGATAAGGCTAAGAGACATGCAATTTTAAAACAATCTCATTTGCTGCACGCACAGTATTTACGTCGATATCCGTATACAATGTAGAATACCGTAGCGAAGCACGGGTACATTTGCTAGTTTGTAACTAAAGCCTAATCTCGAGTGCCCATAATGAAAAATCCCACAGTAGTGTGGAACCGGGGCGTCACAGAGGAATGCAAGAAAATTCTGTACTCAATTGTACATACACATTTTGACATACGCGGTAAGCACAAGTTCAACAAGAAAACATGATGAAAGCAGAATTCAGTGAAAGAATTGGGAAGATACGAAGGAATGAAACCAGAAACACAGAAATCAGAGAGAAAATTGGATTTCCTAAACTGCAAAACAAGATAGACAAGTAAGCTGAAATGATACGGATACATGTTAAGAATTGAAGAGGACAGAGTTCCAAAGCGAGTATTTACTACGGAGAAAATAATAGGAGGAAGACAAAACGGAAAGTCAGAAAGAGGTGGTTGGATAATGTGAAGGGGAGTGTAGTGAAAAGAGTAAAAGTACACGAAATATTGGAGGAAAGAAGGGAATGGTTGCGAGATAGAAAACTGTTGAGGTTCTGGATTCACAACCTGACCCAGAGAACTAGAAACGGAAAATAATGAAGAAGAAGAAGTAGAAAAAAAATTAACTAAACTGAAAGTGAAAATAAATTACTTTCACTATAACAGGTTTAAGTCGAAGATATGAACAAGTGCTCCAAACTTTGCGAGGTCAAAGTTATATGTCTATCTAATGCCATCGCTATCGATTTATGTTGAATCAAACACTACTGCTCTGCATTTAGAGCTGTCGCTCAGGTGGCAGATTCCCTATCTGTTGTTTTCCTAGCCTTCCATTAAATGATTGCATAGAAATTGGAAATTTATTGAACACCTCCCTTGGTAAGTTATTCCAGTCCCTAACTCCCCTTGCTATAAACGAATATTCGCCCCAATTTGTCCTCTTAAATTCCAACTTTATCTTCATATTATGATATTTCCTACTTTTAAAGACACTCCTGACACATATTAATCTACTAAAGTCATTGACTGGGCGAGTTGGCCATGCGGTTAGGGCGCGCAGCTGTGAGCTTGCATCCGGGAGATAGTGGGTTCGAATCCCACTGTCGGCAGACCTGAAGATGGTTTTCCATGGTTTTTCAGTTTTGCACCAGGCAAATGCTGGGGCTGTACCTTAATTAGGGCCACGGCCCCTTCCTTCCGACTCCAAGCCCTTTCCTATCCAATCGTCGCCATAAGACCTGCCTGTGTCGGTGCGACGTAAAGCCACTAAGCAAAAGAAAAACTAATGTCATTCCACGCCATCTCTCCACTGACAGATCGGAACATACCACTTAGTCGAGCAGCTCGTCTGCTATCTCCCAACTCTTCCCAGCCCAAACGTTGCAACATTTTTGTAATGCTACTCTTTTGTCGGAAATCACCCAGAACAAATCGAGCTGCTTTTCTTTCGATTTTTTCCAGTTTTTGAATCAAGTAATCCTGGTGAGCGTCCCATACACTGGAACTATACTCTAGATGGGGTCTTATCAGAGACTTACATGCCCTCTCCTTTACATCCTTACTACAACCCCTAAATACCCTCATAACCATGTGCAAAGATCTGTACCCTTTATTTACAATCATATTTATGTGATTACCCCAAAGAAGACCGTTTATTATATTAACATCTAGATACTTACAACGATCCCCAAAGGGAACTTTCACCCCATCAACGCAGTAATTAAAACTGAGAGAACTTTTCCTATTTGTGAAACTCACAACCTGACTTTTAACCCCGTTTATCATCATATCATTGCCTACCGTCCATCTCACAACATTATCGAGGTCATTTTACGGTTGATCGCAATTTTGCTACTTATTTATTACTCTATACTCAATAACATCGTCCGCAAAAAGCCTTATCTCTGATTCCACTTCTTTACTCATATCATTTATATATATATATATATATATATATATATATATATATATATATATATATATATATAAGAAAACAAAGTTCCAATAATACTGCCTTGAGGAATTCCCCTCTTAATTACTACAGGGTCAGATAAAGCTTCGTCTACTACAATTCTCTGAGTTCTATTATCTAGAAATATAGCCACCCACTCAGACACTCTTTTCTCTATCGTGGGAAAAGAACTACAAGAGCTGATCTACTGCATTATTGAGATCGGTGGGATTTTGCATTGCTATTAAATTCAGATAGGTGGGGCCGATGACCTTCGATGTTAGGCCTCTTAAAACAACAAGCATCATCATCAATACAATATAAGATCATTCCTATGGGAATTTGATGATCAATACAATATAAGATCATTCCTATGGGAATTTGATGATGATGATGCTTGGTGTTTTAAGGGGCCTAACATCGAAGGTCATCGGCCCCTATATATTGTATTAGGGGCTCCCTTAGGAGCTTTCAAAAATTGTTCAAGACAGTGGTATTTCACACTGTCTCTCCCGGGGCACTGGTCAAGTTTTCAACTAGCAATGATCGCACCTCAGCTGAACTTCATTGGTCACGATATTGCCACTGCGCAAAGACGTTCTCCTTAGAGACAATACCTCCTCCAGTACAATAAGCACTGCATGACACATGGACGTAGCTAAGTGTATACTGTAACATTACAGCGCATAGTAAAGTAGAAAAAGATTAACAATATTACATCATAGAATGTGGTAATATAATACACTGATAGAGTGTCGTCCCATTACTGTTCCTGGAGTATCAAATCAATAATCGCACTATCTGACTCCATACGGACGGATAGTAAATAGTATTAGTTGACTAGCCTCCCATCTAGCACTAGACACGTGCACTACTACTAGATGGACCTGAGTTCGATCTCGTCTCAAGGCAAGTAGCGCCATGACTTGCCGAACCAGTTGCTCCGAGAGATGAATACATGACATGGCCATTCTTAAAGAAATTCAGTCTGCATGCAAATGGCATAGTTAAAAAGAATACTTTATGTAGATCGACATTTTTTTCAATACCTTTTTTCATAAGGTTTACTCTTTACACGTTTTTTTTCCGGAAGGTTACGCGAAAACATATATTCCCTCTGCGAAAATCAAATGATCATAAATACGTCTTCCGGTCATGGCCATCCATCAACGGCTGCTAATTTCTTACGATAACCACCCATAAAACAGCCTGCACCGGTTGCTAGGTAACATTGTCTATCCATCCATACCTTACATCACCGCCTGCACGGTTGCTAGGTAACATTGTCTATCCATCCATACCTTGCATTACTACCTGCACGGTTGCTAGGTAACATTGCCTATCCATCCATACCTTACATCACTACCTGCACGGTTGCTATGGTTACACTTCCGTCACACATTTTGTCGCGTTAAGTTACACAAACTTTCGGATGACCCCCCATCCATAAGACATACTGATGTCAAAAAAACCTTGTTTGAAATTCAATCTTAACTGATGAGTTTATAAACTGTTATGCTGACGATATTTGCAGTTTACTAAAATACTTCGCACTGCCATATATAATCATATAAGCATATAATCGTGGATATGTTTTTGGGCATATAAGACGAAAGAGCGAGTACAGATTCTTTGATTGTTGCCTTTTTAGTAGGCTCTTGCTACATGCAGGGGTTACAGATAACGCACCCTTTGGCTTCACCCGCAGGGGAGGTAAAGAGTTCCGATAAATAGAAAAAAAATAGTATATACACAAAAGAATTGTGTGGTTCATGAACAAATAAATAAATTAAATAAATAGAGATGAGGTTATTCTTTTGTGATGATAATCTAAATCTCAAACACAGGCAACAGCTTTTAACATCACCGAACAACTCATCAAGTTAGCTACAGAAAGGGATGATTTCTTCACGGTGATCGTCAACGACTGGGAGACAGAATATGGCACTTGACGAGGGGCAATGAAGACCAGATCACAAATGAAGTAAAGTCATTCACATATTTGGGAAGTTTGTTAACATGGAATGGAAGCTGTACAGAAGAAGTAAGAAGCAGAATACCCATGGGAAAAGAAGCTTTCGGAAAGGTGAGAAGACTTTTAACATATAAGGCAATCCTTATTGATTTAAGAAAAAGGTTCGAAAAATGTTTTGTGAGGAATGTGGTGTCATATGGAGCTGAAACATGGACATTAAGAAAGAAACAAACCAAGTATTTGAGAAGTTTTGAAATATGGTTGTGGAGAAGAATGAAAAAATGTTAAGTGGATAAAGTGAGAAATGATGAAGTGCTAAGGGAAGAAGGAGAGAAGGGACACCTGATGAAAACGGTAAGGAAGGGGAAAATAGCCTGGTTGGGACACATAGTATGTAGAAAGTGTCTTCAACAGAGGGTGATGGAGGGAAAAATAGATGGAAGAAAAGGAAGAGGAAGAAGAAGGTTTGGAATGTTAAAAGACATCAAACAAGTGCTAAGCTATGAACAACTGAAACAAGACGCTTAGGAGAGAAATTCATGGAGGATGCTCAGTTGATATCTGTCTAAAGACAGATTCAGAGAAGAAGAAAGAGCTGGAGAAATTTGACCAGAATAAGAGAATGTTAGGATATACTTTAACTCATTCAGGACTGTTTAATTCGCTTTTGAGGAAACGTTCAGGTGGTAAGAACAGACAAAGACATGAATAAGACAAATTAGAGCAGACGTAGAATGCATTGAAAACATATCGAAATTAAAAGTTTGGCAAACGATAAGGTGGCAAGAAGGGCCGCATCAAGCTAGTCTACGGTCTGATGACTCTCGCAATCGTCATCTCCCATAGAGACAATGAACGATTATGCTATTTTATTAATTGGCTCCCGTAAGAGCTTCCAAAAATTGCTTGAGCCAACGATATTTCACATTGACCCCAGCGGAGTATTGGTAAAAGTTTTCAACTAGCAATGATCGCACCTCAGTTTAACTTCATCGGTTACGATACTGCCGCTGCGCAAAGCTGGCCTGGAAAGCACATTTAGGCCTATTTGAATGTCCCTATTCGGACACAACTTAGCAGTGGATGTGCTTTAATGCAACCGTGAACGCTACCTAGAGAACGAAACAAAATTATCTAGCAAACTATCCAGCATTTTCAAATATTTTCCAGGAAACGCCATCATTATTAATGTTGTTCGTGACTTTACAACCATCTTTATTCCTGTTATTCTATGAAATTGCCTTAGGTGAGCAGAATAGGGTGACGAAGCTACCCTCTATGTCCAAGTTCGTGTACTGTCCTTACATCGATCCAAGGGGGTGGATTTCTCCCAGCACGAGGCAAGACAATAATGGCGTAACCTGGGCAACTGGTCTAGCAGCACGGGATTTGCTCTAAGAACTATGTCCTCGTTGATCGTATTCAAGCCAGGTTTTCAAGTGAGATTGTAAAAACACATAAGGTCAGGCAGTCTAAAACAATGTATCAAAATCTATTTTGCTCGTGTCAGAAATGCAACATGAATATTATTTCTAAATTGAAAATATATCTAGGCCTATGTACTATTTTTTTTACTTTTGTTGGTCATGAAGTTCGTGCTGCAGAAAAAACTCCTCAAGGAATGTCAGTATGTCAACCAGATGCCCTATATTATACGTGGAAAAAAATATACAAAATGAAACAAAAAAGTACATAAATAAAAATAAATCAATAAATAATAAACCGTCCCACCGCCTGCACTATCGAATCAAGAGTAATCGTACCCTAGCCTCAAGACCATCCAGTCCTTCAACACATCCTCAAAACCAACAAACCTTTTCTTCCGTATCTCCCTCCTACTCTAATCCCTAACAACCACGTTCAATCTCCTAGCCAGGGAGAGGGCGACATCCTCTAGGTGGTCCGCCCCACCTCTTTAGGTTGGGGAATGAAAACTTGGCAAGAAAGTAAACGGAAAACATTCAAAAAAGAGATTAAAATATAATCTTCGCACAGGAATGGGGTGGTGGTTATGATTATTGTTTTAAGAGGAAGTACAAGGCAGCCATCCTCTAGTAACAGTAAATCAACGTGGGAGGGGGGAATCACTTATAGAAATGAAGGTATCGGCCAAAGAAAGACAAGAGACAGGAAAGGCGTGTAAATGAAAAGACTCCCCAGGTCTTGAGTGCTCTAACGCCGTTGGGGTTGGAAAAGAACACGAATTGACCAAGGGAGGTAAGACAGAATAGATAAAAGTTAGCAGCCTGTCAGAAGGAAGTGGAAACAATGCCAAGTCTCAGGAATTTGGAAACTATGAGTGCATTGTTTTCAGCTTAAAGTAATTCCCCCATATTGCGCCCGACGTGGTACATAAACTATTAGTACAATTAATAGAAATCATAATCTCCTACATTAGAAAATAAGACTGCTTTATTTAATAATTTCCTTTAAGTCGCACCGACACAGATAGGTCTTACTGCGACGATGGGATAGGAAAGGGCTAGGAGTGGGAAGGAAGCGGCCTTAATTAAGGTACAACGCCAGAATTTGTCTGGTGTGAAAATTGGAAACCACGAGGAAACTATTCAAAACTATCCAAACCACGAAGCCACTCGCTCGGTTGAATTTTTATTTAAAAAAATACTGTAAGGGTGGAGGAGGAGTGTTATGTAAAAGTAATTGAAAATTGACAATATTAGTGCCGAATCCATAGTTTTCGGGGTCGCAGAGACGAACTGTGACTCTTCGGATGCCGCTTTAGTCCATGTTTAGCTTCTATCGGGATGGGGGTGGGAAGGGGTGAAAAATAAAATGATCAAAATGCCCGAGTTTAGTGTTCAATCCATAGTTTTCGGCATCGCAAGGCTGATTGGCGACAGTCCCAATGGGACGCGTAAATACATAGACTGCAATTAAAAGTAGGTCTCACATTCTAATGACGTGCCATATTTTAATTAGTGGATCATAAACATTGCTAGCTTATTTACAAATCCTGTTCATAGCCCCCAGATTGTAGAAATGCACACTTATTAAGGCTTTTTTCCCCTCATTTTTGTAAGTATATTTTCGTTTTGTCTGCCATTATTTTCTCTTTTTTTAATTGCTTGTTTTTCTTATTGGTAATTTTTAAGTATTTACCCAAGTATCAGGTCATCATCCAAGCAGTTTCTCTACCTCCGTACTCGATAGTTACAGTGAATGTCCACCTTCGAGAGTTTAAAGTACGATTATATAAGAAATTGAATTTCCTTTTCAAATAATTCCTCCTTACGGAATACGTGGTGCCTAAACAATTGCGACCTTGAGATCTTCGCACGTTTAGTTTCTAAAGAAAACGAAGATTCCAAAACAAAGACCTGGGGTATTATAATGTAAAAATTACAAAAATTACGAATTTTGTGTATATCTAGAAGTGTTTATAATTTACTTTCTTTAAATAGATCGTTGGTGTTTTAGGTCACTCTTTGTTTAATTTTTAGGATATTATTTGAACATTCTGAGCTCATTCAATAACCATATTCCGAAATTATTTATATAGCATTTGACGAACTGTACATCAAGCTAAACTTCCAAATTTATTTCTGAGCCTTGCGATTTTTACTTTTTCTAACTGGCACATGCTAGCAAATTCACTGATCAGTTGGAAGACAAGGTTTTGTCGTCGATAAAATGTGTCCTTGTAGCAGCCTCCTCATAGGATAAGTTGTATTATGATTATTATTATTAATAATAATAACAATAATAGGTCATGTTTTAGCATTCTAAGGCCAACAAATCCCAGTCCTGGTAATAACTTATTTTTATACTGTATTTAAATATTTTAAAACATGTAAAGAAAATTACTCTGATTTTACTATAAACACTGATAGATCAGATTCCTATTCCTGTCTAACAGAAGCCGGAGATCAATGAATACCCAGGGAGCGCCGGATACTACAGCTAGTAACACATACATAATTACATGTCTTCTTGAAGTATTAAACAGTCAAAAGCTTGTTCCTAGAACGATTTTCTTCATTAAGGTCAGTAAAATATAACAAGTGTTATGATGCAGCCACAACGCAGGAGAGAAAGCAGTTCTATAATAAAAAATATCCACGACAAAATGGATACATGCACCGTATATTTAATAAGCGTGCCTCTCTTTAACAGAAACGTATTCACGATGGAAATAAGACGCCATTGTACGTGATTCTGTTCAGGAGAACTGTCATTGTAATATCATGAGGAATAAATAGTGCCCATACTTAGAAACTTTTGCATTCATCCCTTGGCACAGGCCAGACCAATGTGTAGCTTCCAATGAAGTCCCAGTCTCATTCATGGCTGTGACAATATGGGGCCTGCTGGGATATGGGTGTTGCTGAGTAATGGCATTCGGAGGACGACCAGTGCGTCCGAGTGTTATGAAAGGTGTTGCTCGTAGGGTTAGTTCTGCTACAATAACACTGTCTGGTCTAGTGAGGAAAGCAATGGCAAACTACTTCACTGCTCGTATTGTCTAGTACGCCGCATTTTGGTGCTGCCATTGGTTTTTGTTGTTTTTCTATAACTGCCTAGCCTTTATTTGGTGGTGCTTTTTGAAGAACCAACCACCCTTGGACTGATGGCCTAACAGATACTTAGAAAAAAAATTTGTTCGTGGTTTTACGTCGCACCGACACAGATAGGTCTTATGGCGACGATGGGATAGGAAAGGCATAGAAGTTGAAAGGAAGAGACCGTGGCGTTAATTAAGGTACAGCCCAAGCATTTGCCTGGTAATAATAATAATAATAATAATAATAATAATAATAATAATAATAATAATAATTAATCGTATGGCCTCAACTACCGTGTGCAGACAATTCAATTTGACGCCATCTGGCTGTCTGCTCGTCAATTTCGACGTTCCGTTTTACTCCAGGTCCGCTAGATGGCAGACCGAGTGAACCGAAACTCTCTTGGGCGTCTATGGCTGAGATTTATTGAATTTTTTCGGGTAAACACCAAATGTGTCACCAGAGATCTTTTACATGCCGACATCGTACGACATGGAATGTCGAATGGACTTTTTTCCGCCCTTCAAAAATCCGACTACCTCTGCCGTGTTTGAACCCGCTGTCTTGGGATCTGGAGGCCGACACTCTACCACTGATCCACAGAGGCAGCTAATTTGCTTGGTGGGAAAATGGGAAACCACGGAAAACTCTCTTCCTTTTTTTGCTAGGGGCTTTACGTCGCACCGACACAGATAGGTCTTATGGCGACGATGGGATAGGAAAGGCCTAGGAGTTGGAAGGAAGCGGCCGTGGCTTTAATTAAGGTACAGCCGCAGCATTTGCCTGGTGTGAAAATGGGAAACCACGGAAAACCATCTTCAGGGCTGCCGATAGTGGGATTCGAACCTACTATCTCCCGGATGCAAGCTCACAGCCGCGCGCCTCTACGCGCACGGCCAACTCGCCCGGTTAGAAGAAATTACAGAATTAATGTGTATTCTTTCACCTCCTCTAGTATTCCACTAAATGACAAGTAATTTTTTATTGTTGTAACGTGCCAAATTATAATTATCATCTGCCATTTGATTAATTTAAGTTACAGAAACATACAGGAAACGAACTTATTTACCTCTATACACATGTTGGATTTGAATTGACCCACATACATTAATCGACTGAAAGTAAACAGGATAAATGTCACAGAGCGGACAAAAACTATCTCCAGTACCACAAACTCATTACTTCTATTTTTATTTTTACGTTCACAATGCTATGAAATACTCTAGTTTTCACCAGTCAGGTTCGGTGTTACCAAAAGTATTAAATGGTTAAGATTCTATAAAGATAGCGAGCGTTATGCAATAGATTTTGCAGCAGAACTACCGCCCACCTGTTGGAGAAAGGGGACCGGTTACCTATTTGTAGATAGTATATAAGCTTGTGGTCATCTGAGTGGCGACAACATTCAACTAGGACCAAGTCTACATTCAAACCATGGCTGTCAAGGTGAATACTGTTCAGGACTAATACATCGTGTGTTATTTGCAAAGAAAAAATCTTAAGTATCTAAAATTTTCAGTGTACTGAGAATAGTGGTGTGATTGTTTCGTGTGAAAATGGTAGCTAGTATCTTGTGTGACCCTTTTTTTCCTACAAGTTGCTCTACATCGCACCGACACAGCTATCTTATGGCGACGATGGGATAGGAAGGGTTAGGTGAGGGAAAGAAGCGGCCGTAGACTTAACAAAGGTACAACCCCATCATTTGCCTGGTGTGAAAATGGGAAACCACGGAAAACCATCTTCAGAGAAGCTGACAGTGGGGTTCTAACCAATATCTCGCGAATGCAATCTCACTGCGGTTCACAGGTGGCCACACATCTGGTTTGTCGCTGACTGATATATAGGGGACGGTAAAGGTGTGATCGGTTCACCTGGACGGTTGTGGGTTCGACAACCCATCAGGAAGTTGAAACATTTAGAAACGAGATTTCACGCCCTGAGGTTCACTCAGCCTCAGGATAAGTCCTAGAAGTAAAGGCGGCAAGGTATAGTGTAGAGCCAACCACACTACTTCTCTTAGTGCTGAGGTTAGGAATACTAGAAGCCTTTAGAAACCTTTACTATCGACTCCTTCAAGGACCTTCATAACCTTTACGGAGATCGCTGTCCAGAGCAGAAAAATTCATTTTAACAAACCCACTTCCTCACAAGTCCAGAAGTATTACATACCTGTCGATTCTTGGATGAATTAATTTTTGAACACAGAATATTTTATTTCACGATTCTCCACAAGGCTGATAGAAAGAAAAATATAATGGAAATTTTATCTTCAGTACACTTGAAATAAGTAATGTTTTTAAATCGTATGTTACACCAGGAATAAACATCTGGTTGTAAATCATAGAACATAATTATCTCCCTACATTTATAAATACATATTCATCTTATCTGTTTCTCAAATTTGTGTTTAGAAATTTCACTTTTCTCCTCAGAGATCTTACCACTTCTAAATATAGCTTATTTGAAATCATCTTGTAACATACGAACAGGCAGAAAAAGGAAATTATGTTTTAATTGTATATTGCAGGTAGGTTACGCTGAAAATACTGACGGAGATCTTATGTAATTAAACACTCTTTAAATTGAATTGAAAAATAACTGTGCTAGGATTCAACCATGTAATAATCAAAAGAGGTTATGCAGTGCATAACAAAGCTTAAAATTATTTTTTAAACTATAAATATAACACTGAGACCTCTGATGGTGCATCGGTTCTGTTAAAGACTGTGTAATATCAGAAGCCATATATTTTCACTTTCGATTCAGTTATTTTATAACTGTTAAGTTCTTCAGTCACCCGAAAATAATTTTGGGTAATGAATTTATGAACTACCTACATGAAAACGTATGGTAACTGTATTCTCTTGAAGAATCTAAGAGTTATAAACATAAAAATAAACCATTTTGAAATAACATATTTTGGTATGCATTCACAGTTTGTCGTCCTTGCTGCTCTTGTGGCCGTCGCCAAGGCTGGTATCTACGGTGCTCCCGCCGTCTACGCTCCTGGCGCTCCTCTGGCTGCTCGTGCCTACGCTGCCCCCATCGCCAGAGCCTACGCCGCCCCCGTCGCAAGAGCCTATGCTGCAGCACCTGTCGCCCACGCTCCTGTGGCCATCGACACCGACTATGATCCCAACCCTCAATACAGCTACGAATACAACATCCACGACGCCCTCACTGGTGATGCTAAAGCTCAACACGAAAGCCGCAGCGGTGACGTCGTCCAGGGTAGCTACAGCCTGGTCGAGCCTGACGGCACCCGTCGTACCGTCGAGTACACTGCTGATCCCCACAACGGATTCAACGCCGTCGTCCACCGTGAACCAGCTGTCGTAGCTACCAAGGCAGTTGTAGCTGCTCCAGCTTATCACGGTTAAAACACCTTCACTGTACACCGTGTCCGAAGTTCCGTGCATACACTATCTAATACAAAATGAAATGAATAGGTAACAACCTATTTTTCGAAATATTCTGTCATCAGCATGTTCGTTCTCATTTTGATACATTAATTACAATGTAAAAAATACATGCAATATTTTTTGGACACCTGTACATCTTCACATTTGCTATTTCATTTATCTTCTAGAATAAATTATGTATTTTTGTATTTAATATTTTGAAAATAAATGTAAAAAACAAAGTAATTTTGACAGTACTTTTAGGTTACTAAATGTATTTTAATGGTATTCCTCTAAGAGATATTCGATGGGCGAAACTTTCTCACACAATTTTCGTTGTGGTTTGGATGGTACAAGCTGAATTTGAGGACATACTATTTATTCTATTTCCATATTTCTTTTTGTGTAAATGTATGTAGCCCATTTATCTTGGAAACATGTGTAAAAAGCAAATTACAGAAGAATCTCGATTATCCCAGTCTCGATTAACCGAGGATCCGCGTTGTCCGAGCCCGAACACAACTTAAATAACAATCGCGTTTCCATCAGTTCCACTTGTTTCACGGCGTGAATCTAACCGTTTTCTTGCAATCAGTATCAGACTGAACGCGCGACGCAACGATTTCTGTGTTCCACGGCTCAGGTCATCTGCCACTTACCGCTATCCAATTGCTGTTTAGTGGCTTGATTTGTCATTACTATAATCACTATATCGGCTATCGGCCAATGTTCGTTCTATTCAGTGGAATGAGTAAAGTGCTTGTCTAATTTCAAATCAAAACATAGTTTTTCAGTAACCATCCGTTTTATCCGAGGTATTGCTTATCGGAGGTAAACTTGGTCCACATTAACTCGGATAATGGAGACTCCACTGTATTGTCGACAGTGTTTGGATCTGCGTTGAATTGTTCTCTTTATGAAGACTTTCTAATGATGGTGATGATTATTATTACTATTATTATTATTTGCCATTCTGCTTTTACGTCGAACCGAGACTGATAGGTCTTATAGCGACGAAGGGAGAGGAAAGGGCAAGAAGTGCGAAGGAAGCAGCCGTGGCCTTAATTAAGGTACAGCCCCAGCATTTGCCTGGTGTGAAAATGGGAAACCACGGAAAACCGTCTTCATAGCCGTCGACAGTGGGGTTCGAACGAACTCACTATCTTCCGAATACAGGAACACAGGTGCGCGCCCCTAACCGCATGGCTAACTCGGATAGGTTTTCTCATTGGTAAGAACCAAATTAGAGTATGCTCCTAGTGTATGTAACCTTCACCAGGAGTACGGATACAAGAACTGAAGAGACTGAAAGGAAAGCAACACGATTTCTTGCGCATGATTTCCGACAAAAGGGTAGTGCTACGAAAATATTGCAAACTTTGGGCTGGGAAGACTTGGAAGTAAGGAGACGAGATGCTCGATTATGCAGTATGTTCCTAGCTGGCAGTGGAGAGATGGCGTGGAATGACGTAAGTAGAAGAATACGCTTGGGTGAAGCTTTTGAAAGTAGGAAAGGTCATAAAAAGAAAATAAAGTTAGAATTCAAGAGGAAAATGTTTGGCAAATATTCGTTTATAGGAAGAGGAATTAGGGATTTTAATAATTTACCAAGGGAAATGTTCAATAAATTTCCAACTTCTTTGAAATAACTTAAGAAAATACTAGTAAGCAACAGATAGGGAATCTGCCACCTGGGAGACTGTCACAAATGCAGCTCAACGGTGATTTATTTATTTATTTATTTATTTATTTATTTATTTATTTATTTGAGAGTACAACAGGCAGAAGAGACAATAGACTACCTTCGTAACACATCACTTCTAATACTATGTACTCGTAGATACAATAAATATATACAAATAAAATCATAACGACCGTGTGTCTGTACATTGACTATTTTGGCAACATTTTTTTTCATAATGGCCATCTGCATACTTTTTAGCTTTGTTGCCTGTTTGTTTGAGCTCTCATAACTTGAAAATTACTGAATATATTTCTACCGAACTTAATATTTAGGACTCACCTGTTCTTGGGTAGGTTTTAGGGCCAATATTGTTTCTAAATCCCTGAACTGACTATAGGTTTATACGAAACCGTGATTTTGCACTCCCACAAAAGATGCACAACCAAACTCAACGGAAATCTACCTGCCCCAATGGAAATCAATTTCTAAAACTTATTTTCCATTTGCGTCATTTCGATAAGAGGATTAATAGGGGAGATGTCATTAACGGCTCGTTTTTCAGTCTAAGTTCGAGCGGACTTTTTAAAGCTTTTCTGTCAGTTTGTCTGATCGTCCGTTTGTTGAGTTCTTGTGACAACTGGGAATCTACTGTATATATTTCTACCAAACTCTATATCCGACCTTGGGTAGGTATTAGGGCCAATATTATTTCTAAATCTCGGATTGATTTGGGGGGTTATAGGAAATAGAAACAATCACTTTACCCTTCCACAAAATAACAATGACCAACCTTAATGGAAAATTACCAGCCTTAATGGAAATCAATTTCTAAAAATATTTTTCTCATGTGCACGTTTCCGTAGGAGGATAACAAGGGAGAATGTCATGCCATTTCAAGTTGGGTTAAAGGGTTCAACTGAAGGGCCATTTTACTCCTTTATATAGAACAGATAAAAAGGGAGGTTATCGACAACGATTGGTTTCGTGAGTTTTCAGCCACAGTGTCACTCCCGGTTTCGGATTAACAACAATATGTAACCGAGAAGTGGGAAGAATTACGCTCAACTTCGGACCAGGGCTGTATCGTTCAATGAACTCTGTGATAGTCCTCATTCTGTCTCCACTTCGCTCAGCTTTATCGTACTTCACGTTACTAACAAGTGCTTTCGTAGAAGAATATCAGTTTAAAATGCCGTATTAAACGTTTCAATACAGGCGAGTAACCTCGTATAAATTCATGAAGGAATTATGAAACTGATTACCAATTCCCGTGCGAAGAAAGGGTACATATGCTAGTACAAAATAAAATACACAATAATTATAAAAGAAACTGTCCCCAGTGATATTTTTACTGCGGAACCTGAAGAAATGTGTTTAGCAGACATCTAATAGTATCTGCTTACTCTGCTTTCTTTCATTCACATCTACAGTATGGAACAATAATGTGTGGGAATTCCACACGGGCTCAGGATGTCTTCATATGGCCAGAGAAAGCAATCAGGTGCATACAGGGAATTTCAGACAAGCAATCTTTTAAGGTCATTTTCCAAGAACTGGGAATAATGGCTCTTCTCTCAATATACACTTACCAATGCAAACTGGATTTGATTTGATTTGATTCCATCTGTTTGTTGGACATTAAAGAAAATCTGATTAATTACCCATATAATACAAGAAGAAGAAATTATATGGACACTCCTCATGTTAGATTAAAGAAAACGCAAAAATTTCATAACTACACAGGAATGATACTCTTTAACAAGCTCCCATTAGAATTAAGAGATAAATTTTCAAAACATTCTAAAAAGCTGGCTGATGGGAAAGAGCATTTACAATATACAGGAATTCTTCTTCAAACTGACGCACCTCCATATAAATTAGTAAATATGTGTAAATATATAAATATGTAGACATATTACGTGTTGATACAGTATATATTAAAAGGGAGTGAACGATGTTTAATAGTACAGTGTATGTATAGTCATTATTTTTAGAGCATATTTATTATGAATTGCTGGACTACTGACAAATTTACAACGTACATTGTTTAATGACAATATATTCTATTCTAATTATCTTACCCTACATTAGAATATACGCCATGTATCCAGGCTTCCCCAAGGTTCAGTTAAATATTTCCACGGGCTCCTGAAACAAAAATGTTTGGAAAAACTGGCCTACGCTATGAACTTCTTTAGCCAAGGCCTGTAGGATTTTTCTCCGACCATACATTCTCCTGAGGAGTAGTATTCGCATATTGGAGAAAATATGCTTCATTGAATTCTGGCTCCCTTAGGAGCTTCCAAAAATTGTTCGAGCCAGTGATATTTCACACTGTCTCTCCCGGAGTATTGGTCAAGTTTTCAATTAGCAATGATCGCACCTCAGTTGAACTTCATCGGTCACGATATTGCCACTGCGCAAAGACATCTTTCTTAAAGAAACTACCTCATACAGTTCCTGAGGAGCTGCAATGCTCTTGTTAGTAAGCCCAAGAAAAATATCGCAGTACAGGTCACTGATTATCTCGAAAAGATCCTAATAATTTCTATAAAACTCGCAATAATTTTACCCACCAAATTATTCTGCAGCAATGATTTTTTTGTGAAAGCCAACACAGTAATTTGCAGTGATATCTGTAATTCCTATTATCGTTCTATTAATAGACTAGCCTTCCCTCTGGAGCTAGACCGGTGCACTACAACTAGAGGGGCTGCAGTTCGATCCCAGTGCAATGCAATTCACGTCAAGACTTGTCAAACTACTTGTCATGAAAGACGATATGTGCCGAGACAGCTCCCCACAATGTGGTTACAGCGACACGGAGACTTATAACAACCAGGCATTAGAAAGCTGTGAAATCTACATAATATTCGCATTATGATGTAATGTAAGATTTTACTTAACAAGTTTGGAGTGTGAAAAGGGGCCATCTCCCAATTCCGCAAAATAATTTGCATAGTAAATTGTAAAATATATGCCATAAAATTCATTACTGAACGCCTTGCGCAATGAGAAGAAGTATATTAGTTTCTACATGTAGTCATAGTTTCAGTGGCGTAACTAGGATGGGACAGCTGGGTCATGTGCCCTGGTTACCACTTAAGAGAGTAGCACTACTTGGCTGTCTTAAATAAATAAAACAAAAATAAATAAATAAGGGGTCATCCACAAAATTCGTTCGCAAAAATGCCATAAAATTGAACCCCCCCCCCCCTCCTTCCATAGTAACAAGTTGTAACACTTCTTAATAACCCAAAGTGGACGTAGAAAATGAATTAACCTCTCCCAACTTGTTAGGTAAAACGTAAAAATCAATAAATATGACAGGGATAGTGCGAACTTCACAACAAAAACTAATGCTGGGGCCCTAAAGAGATGTTACACGTCTAGGTTCATATTTAATTAATGCTGCTGTACACAATAGCAAGCGCAATTTTCTGGCAAACCGTTTCGAATTAAGAAGAAAATGCACTTGAACCTCTTTTTTTTCTGTAGGAAAGTTTATTTTAATCGTGTACTTTTCTGCATTTGTTGTAAGACTATCTTGGTTTCTCGTATAAAACATGCCTCAAAACACATGAAAGCATATTTTTACGGACACTATTTTTGTGTTAACATTCTACAAGGTTTACGAAAAATACTACGACAAAAAGGAAGAGGACGATTAGATTTATAAAATAGGTGTTTATCTGAAGCCTAAGGAGGCGTCTTTCTTAACTTCCTGAATACGGCTTTTGTTGACTTTTTTCTTTCAATTTTTTCTGTTAATCTGTTGCTAACCCTCCTAAAGGTATGTCAAAAAGTTTCCTTTTTTTCTGTTTCTGGTACACCAGGTGGCCCGCTGGCGCCGTACTTTCTACTTGTAAGTGTCCCGCATGCATTGGCGTTGAATGGGATGTCTAATAGCTGATTTTCACAGGGGTATTACTGGCTGCCGGTTTGTTATGTCAGAATGCGAAGATGTAACAAATTAACGGCCGCTCGCTGCATGTTCCTCGGCGTTACCCGTCTAATCCCCCCCCCCCCCTCCTTGAGTAATCCTCTTTTTTGAGCGATTTGTGGTAAGCTGGTATTTAATACAGTAGCACTGCAGTTAATGTCAATATATCGACAATGGCTGGTGTGTTCAGCAACGAGAATACACATACATCATTTTAGTCTATGGAGAATCTGGTCGGACTGCAGCCGAAGCTCGCAGACGATATCAGCAGAAGTTTCCAAATAAGCGCATACGTATTTTGGTGAACAGAATTGCAATTACGAGCTAACAGGATCGTTCAAGGCACATGAAGGTAACTCTTTGGTTGAGTAGAATGTCTGTACGTGTATAAATTAATGAGTTATTAAACTCGATTTTCTGCATTTGTGGCGTATTAGCAAGTGCACCCTGTTAGAGAACGTGTGTAGTAAAATGACTGTTGTTTGTTTCACATTCAAAATACAGCACATTGCAGCGCTCCTTTGTAAATCAGCGATTAGGCAACCCATTCAACCGTAGTGCATACGGGACACTTATAAGTAGAAAGTATGGGGCTACAGGGCCGCCTGGTTTGTTTATATTCTCATAGATTTCCTTACTACTTCTTAACTTCCACAATTCTGTACTTTTAACTGGACACAGAATTTTTCTAATGATTCTTTTTTCTAATTTTTCAGGCTAATATAATACAAGACATCCGCTCACGTATAGACATCCCGGTTACACTGCTGTATTTTGCGGCTTATTTTAAGACTTTGATAAACATTTTTTTGTAAAACTTTTTAGTAATACCATATGCCACTTTCACTTTGCGTATCTCCTACAGCAGACTTTTCCAAGCTATTTTCTTGAGTTCTCTCTCCCAGATATTTGAATTTCTTCACTTTCTCGATTCGACCAATATCTGCTATTAAACATTTTGGGGCATTTCTTTTATAGGTGATAAATTTGGTTTTCTCTACACAGACTTTCAAACCTGTTTTGATGGCTGTTTCTTCCAAAAATTGATTTGTATTATTGGATTTGTTAGGTTTTCCGAAAGTATAGGTAAATCATATGCAAATGCTAAGCAATTTATTACAACACCTTTACCTTTTCTCCCCAGTCTGTGCTTATTCAATTTTTATTTCCAAATTCTTACAATTTTCTCTAGGGTACAGTTGAATGGATGGGCGAAAATTCATCGCCTAGCCTTAAACTTGTATTTATCTTCTTCTTTCTTCGTTATGCCCAATTAAAGAGCGCGTTTGAACTTGTTAGCTCGGTCTGACAGCTTCCCATTCTTCTTCTTCTTCCAAAATCCCTTCATGAATTCGCTGTGTTGTCTTTTGCGTTTTCTTTGTCCGCTGTTTCTAGTGGTCTTTTTATCTTTCTCCACGAATGTGCGATTTGTAACCAGAGTTCCAAAGGCTTTACAATTTTTACGGTATCATCGTACCGTTTATTTCTTGAAAATTCTGCTTAATTTCTTCCAACCAGTTGATCTTGACCTTCTTTGAATTGATTATAGTAAAACTTTTTTTTTGTAAATCTATTATTGTCCATCCTAAGATGTGACCATAGAAATTCAAGCGTCTCTAACGAACGGCATCAGCAAACTTATCTGTTGCTGATTATACCAAGATATTTGACTGATACCTTGAAAACAGTTGGTGAATTTTGTTGGTAGTGTCTTGGTAAAGTGAAATTGCTTACGATTGTTGAACGAAGTCGTGGGTGAGAAATTGTTATAGCTGAGGTTGTACGTTATTTAGTCTTCGTCCATGCGTGTAAGTCTAGTCACAAATTTATTGTAAGTCTTTTGACATTTTTAATTTTATCTGATATTCTTGCCGGTTTACAGTGCATGTGGTGTCTACAGCTCCTAACCGATTATGTAATATCGTTGGTATAGACGGAAAATAGAAGTGGTCCTAAGACCACATAAGACGTACCGGCTATTTTCCTAAGAATTTTTCGCAATTACATCAATTTTAGAGTGGCCTCCTAGACGTGTAGTTTCTGTCCTGTAATGAGGAAGTTTCGCATTACACGATATCACCTTTTTATTGTAGTGTTTCTACGTTACTCTGCAAGCTTTCTGGAGTTTGGTGGCGCTTTTCTAGATAGGCTTCACTGTCCAGTCCAGATGGTAGTATGATTTCTCCGAGATCTCTGAAGGAGGACACACATGCAAGATTTCTTTTTTTTTTTTGCTATTTGCTTTATGTCGCACCAACACAGACAAGCCTTATGGTGACGATGGGATAGGAAAGGCCTAGGAATGGGAAGGAAGCGGCTGTGGCCTTCACTAAGGTACAGCCCCAGCATTTGCCTGGTGTGAAAATGGGACACCATGAAAAACCATCTTAAGGGCTGCCGACAATGGGGTTCGAACCCACTATCTCCTGGATGTATGAAAGAATTATTATTATTATTATTTGCTATTTTGCTAACGTCGCACCGACACAGATATGTCTTATGCCGACGATGGGATAGGAAAGGTCATGGATGTGGAAGGAAGCGGCCGTGGCCTTAATTAAGGTACAGCCCCGGCATTTGCCTGGTGTGAAAATGGGAAACCACGGAAAACCATCTTCAGGGCTGCCGACAGTGGGGCTCGAACCCACTATCTCCCGATTACTGGATACTGGCCGCACTTAAGCGACTGAAACTATCGAGCTCGGTATTATTATTATTATTATTATTATTATTATTATTATTATTATTCGTTATACCCAGGCTAAGGAGCGCAATTTAACTTATTTAGCTGACGTCCTTGCTTTTCCCTTTTCCCAAAATCTCTTCATCTTCTCGCTGTGGTTTTTCTTGCGATCTTCTGACCAGGTTTTGTTGGTGGTAGTGCTTGGATGATCTGCATAGCGGTGATTGTCGACTAATTTTCTGAACTTAGATCTGTCTAATGCAATGTCATCTGTGATGCCTGTTTCCTGCAGATCTTTTATAACTTCAAGCGGGTTATTCTATTTTTAAAAATTTTATTGACAGGGCAGGATTCAGAATTCTTTTGATCAATCTCTGATTATTCATTCTGAGAATTTGTCCGTAAAATGTCAAACATGATTTACTAAATGTGTCTGAGATTTTCTCTGAGTGTTGGTGTAAGTCATGAGTAGGGCCCGGATTTTTAGGTTTTAACCTATTATTTTCCTTGCTATTTAAGTTATAAATTTCAATATATTTGTTCGTTTTACACTTCCTGGAGCAGAATATGTGAATTTCATTGCACCTTAAAAAAACTAAATGAGGGGTTGACACCTAAAATAACCTAAATAGCTGTTTTACCTTCTTCAAATAACGGATGCAATTTCCCCTGCATTGTAAAATTATTTCCACCGCGATTACAAGCAGTAGGACGGAGAGAGTTCATGTTACTATCGTTAAATCAGTTCATCCCATGCTTCCCACTACACATGTGACATCTGGATGCTCCTTCATGCGTCTGATAGGTCAGTTGGAACGTAAACAGTTTCGCCTCCAGTCGTCCATAGAGAGTACAGCCGGCAGCGTGTGTGGTGACTGGTTCCTGTAGTATTATCTAACCATAGTTGTTGTATAGCGAAACAATGCCTAAATCGCACTTATTGAGAAAATTGATTGCTACAGATGGTCGAGTAGTCTTCTGTCAGGCACCTCTTTTCACCTGAGCCGATACTTACCCGCTGGGGAACTGGGCTGTCTGCTGCTATTTACTATGAATGACTTGGATGAAACAGAAGCTTCCTGCATCGCCAAGGCCAAGGCCAAGAAATCCCTCGAGTGCCCGAACCTCGTCGCTTCCCTAGCATATATTAAGACACATTTTTGTTTTATGCCAGAAGCTATTCTCCAGTTGGAAGGTGCAATCTTGCCACTCAAAGATTCCCTGGATATCATTGGCAATGTTTCCAGAAGAGAAATATACCTGGGCCATTGGGAGTGGCATGTTCTTCGAAGCTGCAGAAAATTCTTCAACGCAATCCTGGTTTTGAAGATATGAAAATCATCAATTCAGTATTACAGGGAAAAAAAGTATTCAGGAAAATTACCCCTACAACTAATGCATTCGCATCTATGTACTGCGCTCCAATGACGACATGTTCCATTGAAAGAACGTTTTCGTCATATAAGAATGTGTTACGTGACAACAGGAAATCATTTACGCCAGACAATTTGGGTATGCACGTTGTTATTTACTGCAATGAAAAAATAACTTATGAAGGAAACAGTAAAGTGTGTATTTTTATGAATATGAATTTGAATATGACAATGTAAACTTTTGTGAAATAAGTAGCCTACATAAATAAATTTTATAGAGCTACGAAAACAGAAAAGTATTGCTTCCTGGAGGCAAAACCTAAAATTACCTATTTTAAGAATACAAGAAACCTAAAGTGAAGGTTTATGCTACCTAAAAATCCGGGCCCTAGTCATGAGACTTCCTTGTTATCCAGATTCCCCATGCATAGAGTAGAACAAACATTTTCCTTAAGATTTCTCTTTCTTGTTTTTCTAGGAATTTAATCAATGATCTTACCTCAATGATCAGTGTTTCAGATACGCATGGTGCTTTAAACTTAATTATAGTGCTGTAATGCCTAAATTTTGCATTTCGGGATACGGATTTTTTATTATATATGTTTGCTTCACGACCCAGTCCTGAAGGTTGCATGACTTCAATTTAGACACTTGGGATATTTTGTGATAATGGGTTTTCATTGCTTGTCCATCTAGGTACCGAAGAGGTCCTTCCATATAGTGGGCTTTCAGATATGCGATCTAGAGTCCTGCTCTGGATGCAGATTCATGGAGGTTTCAATGGATGCAACGGCTTCCTGTCTAATACCGGACAACACCGCTAAGTCATCACCGAATTCCAAACACTGTAAATTAATTTTGTTTTCACGTAATCTGCCAAGAATTATTCCTTTAACTTATTTTTCCCAAATCGTAATTACTTTTTCCAAAACAAGATTAAACAAAAAAGACAACCCATCTCCTTGTCGGACTCCTATTTTAATATCAGATGGTTCAGACAATACCTTCAGAATTTAACCTTTGAAGCGGTGCCTGTTAGTGTTTGATTGATTATCTTTTTTCCTTGTCTAATTTTAATTATTTATTATTATCTTTATCCCCTACATTTTTGCAATAATGGTGTCACAATTGAAATCCTAAATTTTCCAGACCTTCCCCGACATTTGAAATATCTCTCAATACATCGTATTTAAACCAGAAATAAGCAACAGGCTGGCTCGTTCCGACTGGCCGACCGCAAACTGGTAGGAAAAGTCATTTCTGTCGGATAGTGGTAAACCTGAATGAGAGCGCAGGAAATGTACTGTCAAGTCTCTTCCTCTAATTAGCTGCCGCGGAGACCGAACCAGACGAAAGAATAAATGAATGAATATATGAATACATGTTATTACACAACTGTATTAGAATGTCTATGTCCTTAGGTTAGGTGTGGCAGCGGGGTACAAAGAGAAAGGAGTTTTTGGTGGAGAAAGAGACGAATGTGACTGTAGTTTTATGAACAGTAAACGTATCAGGTGACCGCCACATGTCGGTGTATATAAAGCAGGTACTGTTTCCTATTCCATATCATTCTGTGTCCAGCAGTCCAACAGTACACTATGGAATACAAGGTAAGTAGACTGTTATAAGAACGGTGGGAATGAGTAGCCTTACATATGTGGTCAAGTGATCAGGAACTGACAGTATGTACTCCGAAAACATGTCGTGTTTACTGCCACCATCAAGTGCGTAGCTAGCTGCGTGTATTAGACGCTCGAAGATTGTGAAGTCGAATCCCGGGAAGGTCATTTAGAAGTGCTAAAATACGAGACACACAGGTCCATGGATTTACTGGCACGTTCATGAACAAATATCCCGGCAGTTTATCCACCTGGCAATCACTTAATTTAATATTTAATCTAGAGAACATTTCTTAGCCAGGTAGAGGTTCCCCATATTACGAAGAACATAAAATTAACCAATTTCCTCAATTTTGCCCAAAGTTGAAGGGCTAAAGGGCCCGGAAAGTTTTAAAATTGTATTTGTTAGATAGCTCCATCAAACTAAAAAAAAATTTCGAAAATCACTTCAGGACTAAATGCAGTTTCGGAAAAATTGCCTAAAATCGCTTGTTTCTTTACTCGTTTGCTTTTTGATTCAAATCCTAACCAAATTAACTTATTTACATACTTGTTTCTGTTCCGTGTTCCTTATTTCAATACCCTCAGGCTTTTTTTGATTTTTTGAAAAATTTCTACACCGAATGTAGTTACAAGGAATTAAGTGAAAGACTGCATTGACTGACATTACCGCCCCCAGTGGTGATTAAGTGAAACAATGCACTGACTCACATTAGCGCTCGTTGCGGTGCTTAAGCGAAATAATGCACTGACTCACATTAGCGCTCGTACTGGTGCTTAGTGAAACAATGCACTGACTCACATTAGCGCTCGTAGTGGTTCTTAGTGAAACAATGCACTGACTCACATTAGCGCTCGTAGTGGTTCTTAGTGAAACAATGCACTGACTCACATTAGCGCTCGTAGTGGTTCTTAGTGAAACAATGCACTGACTCACATTAGCGCTCGTAGTGGTTCTTAGTGAAACAATGCACTGACTCTCATTAGCGCTTGTGGTGCTTAAGCGAAACAATGCACTGACTCACATCAGCGCTCGTAGTGGTGCTTAACTGAAACAATGCATTGACTCACATTAGCGCTCGTAGTGGTGGAAAAAGGCGAATTGCTAATCTAATCGACCGGATAACGGTGATCAAGAAAAGGATTGTAATTATTAGGAATACACAAAGAATATATTCTCATACTTTATTCTATTTTATTTACCTAAAATTCGTAGCTCATATCCCCAGGATGTTTTCAACATTGAGTTGGTTACCTAGAGGGCCAGAACTGTAGATTTTTAAAATCATTTTTTTTTTTACAATTTGCTTTACGTCACAATGACACAGATAGGTCTTATGCTGACAATGGAATAGGAAAGGGCTAGGAGTGGGAAGGTAGCGGCCGTGGCCTTAATTAAAGTACAACCAGTTGCCTGGTGTGAACATGGGAAATCACGAAAAATTATTCGAGCCCGTTATCTCCCGAATGGAAGCTCATCGCTATCTGCACGGTCAACTGACTTGCTAGTTTTAATACTTCTACGTCGCACATAATGGAAGCGAAAGTATTATATAGAATGATATCTTGGTCACGTATGTATAAAAATGTATACAATATACTGTAATGTTTTATTTGCTCATCCTTCTGAGCAACTTGTCAACCACGAGGCTGAAAAGGGGTATTTTAGGCAATACGGCGACGATGGGGTAACAAATACAGGGACGGATGTATACAAAGATGGTGTGAAAATGAGAAACTCACGGAAACCATCTTCAGAGCTACCGTCAATAGGGTTCGAACCCACTACTTCTGATTGTAAGATCACAATTACATGACCCAAACCACGTAACCAACTCCCTCGGTTGACTGAGAAGTAATTGTACGGAACACTTGACACTCCAATATGAGCAGGCCAAGGTCTGTAAGGCTATGTATGGTCTGCGAGATTTCTTCTTGCTTGCTTCAGTACGGATGCTAACATCATTCGACTCTACCAACTAGCACTAAAACACTACGTAATACATCCTTTAATATAGTTGACATTAGGAAATGTATCTGGGCGTAAAACAGTGCCAAATACACATTTATTTCAAACCCTAATAAATTGGCTGGGTTAGAGAAGCTAGAAGAAAAAAGAAATATTTCACTATCATTCTAGAATGACTTTCTTCCCGCCATTTATTTCAAAACATCACGCGGGAAATAAGTTGATTGTCATCACATGCTTTCCCTTTGGAACGGAGATCGAACTATCAAACCTAATACAGTTCGGAATAATTAATGATAAACATTTCAATTACATAATTGTTTAAATTGGAATGTTGTAAGATCTATCTACCGTTATCTTACAGAACACGCTAGTACGCTACTTGTCCAGAAGATAGCGCTCACGTCGTAACCACGTCCCTGACATCTCCCTCACACAGCAACTACAGAGTATTGATCGTATAGTGTGAGCGTGACCTTCCTACTTCATCTCAGAATAGATAATAATAATAATAATAATAATAATAATAATAATAATAATAATAATAATAATAATAATACGAGTTACTTTTACGTCGCAACGAGACAGATTTTACAGGAAAGGTCTACGAGTGGGAAGGAAGCGGCCGAGGCCGTGGATCCAGCATTGGCCTGGTGTGAAAATGGGAAATCACTGAAAACCATCTCGAGGACTGACGACAGCGGGGTTCGAACCCACTACATCCCGAATGCAAACTTACTGCTGCGCGCCCCTAACCGCCCGCCCAACTCGCCTCGTTGCCACTGTTTCATTGTAAACACATTTGAACGGCTACTGAGGATATGGAGGGGAGCTTTGAGAACATATTTTTGTTATCTCCGCACAGGCCATGAAGGCCCTTGGAGGAGTGGAAGGTAAAGGCTTCCACTATCCGTAACCTCGACACTTGAGGGGTTAGAGTGGTTAGCTCTACGCCCGGCCGCCTTTGCCCCCAGGAATTAACCTGGTACTCATTCTTGGTGTAGGCTGAGTGAACCTCAGGGCCATAATAAATTAATAAATTTTACGACTTCCTGACGGGGAATCGAACCCACGTCCTTCCGCGCCAGCCGAACGTACTGTAGTGTATATCTTCATTATAGGCTGCTATGCCCTTCACTGTTCACTGTGCAAGCCTCTGTCAAAATACTAAAATAAATCCACAACCTGTTTCCAGTCATTCCATCGGGTGAGGACAGGAATTGTGTCGGCTACCGAAACCTGTCGCACTTCTCCGGGGCAATGATTAATGACTGGCAGACGAAATGATATTGGAGGGTGTTCTTGGAATGACAGATGGCAGGGAAAGCCGGAGTACCCGGAGAAAACATGTCCCTCTTTGTCCAGCACAAATTTCACATGGAGTGACCGAGATTTGAACCACGGAACCGAGCGGTGAGAGACGGGCGTGCTGCCACCTGAGCCAAGGAGGCTCGCTTCTGTCAAAGAACTACAGTTGTATAAAAGTAACTTTGTGATCCTGACGTAGGCCTATACCGGTTACAATCCGAGAGAAGTGTCCTTGTCAGCAGTCATTCAACTTCTTGCTACTCCTTACCCTTCTGGCAATACAAACTTCCAGCCGGCTCCTCTACACACGTGCCTGCGCGCATCTGTCTGAACCACAAAGTTACTTTAATTGTACTGTAAGTTCCTCAACCCTTCTGTATTTTCAATTAGCAAAGTAGAAGGCGAACATAATCATGAAAAGTTTTCAATCGCCTCCCTGAGGGAGAGGGGCAGGCCACCTAGAAGGAAACACCTTCTCTCTGGCCAGGTTATCCGGCGGGGTTGTGGGTTTAATGGAGTAGGAGGATGGTGACGAACATTCTGCACTGCACAGTGTGACAGAATGGAGGGAATTGCGACAAATCTCCATTGTGATGGTGTACGTCTGGCATCATTACCTGCTTCATCCATACTGCGTATGGCGTCCTGTTGGTGGGGGCTGTGGAATAAAACCACAGTATTTCCTGCCTGTCGTAAGACACACGTGTGAGGGGAAACAACCAGGAGATTTCATCCTGAGGGTTTTGGTCGGCGAATCACGGGGCCCGTAGCGGACGGAGTCTGCCATTGCTTCCGCTTACACGTAACACTGACGTAAATCTTTCCAGTCCAGCCTTCCACGTCAATTCTCGTTCACTTCCAACACCAACGCTATCGCGTCGTCTCAGAACTCAAAAGACCGAGCTTGATAGCTGCAGTCGCTTAAGTGCGGCCAGTATCCAGTATTCGGGAGATAGTAGGTTCGAACCTCACTGTCGGCAGCGCTGAAGATGGTTTTCCGTGGTTTCCCATTTTCACACAAGGCCACGGCCGCTTCCTTCCCACTCCCAGCCATTTCCTCTCCCATCGTCGTCATAAGACCTATCTGTGTCAGTGCGACGTTAAGAAAAAAAACACACTGAAAAGTCCTAAAACTCACGAATTTCAAGAACGGATTAGGAAGAGTGGGTTTCTTTGGCTAAGCCAGTCTCAAAACTCACGAGCCGGGCAAGTTCTCCTTGGAATAGTGAATCAAGAGGTTGGGCTGTTGTGTAGCCTCGCACCAAGTATACGCGATAGGGGGTTGAGAAACTCACGGACGTCTTGGACCCGCGTGGTTAACCGCACTTGGCCTTAGAAATTAAGGCCTAGTTCCATAAGCTGATGTAAGGCCGTGTCTTTCTTTATGTAATTTATCTATGTTGTTTTATATCTTTTACTATTTATAGAGATATATTTCTTTCGGTTTAGATTGCTTCATTTGGTCGAAATGGCTTTTTTTTTCTATTTCCATTACTTTGTTATAGGCTATTAACATAAATTCACAAATTTACATGATTAATTTAACAAAAAAATACTTGTTTTCTATGTATCTGTATCTTTTGTTTCCTCATTCCTCCTGTGGTCATCGTAGGCACCTGTTATCAGAAGTCGTGAATTTGGGGACTCACTGCCCAGCTCCATGGCTAAATGGTTAAGACACTGAGGGCACTAAAAGCCATACACCATTTCATTTTGAGACTCGTTAGAAAGTTACTTTAGCTCCTTGTCTGTAGGCGTGAGTTTTCATTCTACTTTCTACGTGAGTTTTGAGACTCGTGTATTTTGAAACGTAACCAATGGTATTAGCTTTGCAAGGTCCGACTCATTGGCTGAATGGTCAGCGTACTGGCCTTCGGTTCGAAGGTCCCGAGTTCGATTCCCGACCGGGTCGGGGATTTTAACCTTCATTGGTTAATTCCAATGGCCCGGGGGCTGGGTGTTTGTGCTGTCCCCAACATCCCTGAAACTCACTCACCACACATAACACTATCCTCCACTACAATAACACGCAGTTACCTACACATGGCAGATGCCGCTTACCCTCATTGGAGGGTCTGCCTTATAAGGGCTGCACTCGGCTAGAAATAGCCACATGAAATTATTATTATTATTATTATTATTATTATTATTATTATTATTATTATTATTATTATTATTATTATTATTATTATTATTAGCTTTGCAAGGTGTATTTCACTGTAACTCCCAACGCAGTCCTTCCAATCAACCATCACTGATCAGCATTTAGGACTATAACCTATATGGCAAACTCTCTATCAATGGTTTACACAGTTTTTTTTCTTAAGCGATTTCAAAGAAGTTGGAGATTTATTGAACATCTCTCATTTTAAACCCAAATGTGTCCTCTTGAATTCCATGATTTTCATAATTATGATCTTTCCTACTTTAAAACTCCATTGAAGCTTATTCGTCTACTAATGTCATTACACGCAATTTCTCTGCTGTCAGTTCGGAACATGCCGTGTAGTCGACCAGTTCGTCTCTGTACTCCCGAATCTCAGGTAATTACATTTTCGTAAGCCTATTCTTTTGTCGGAAATCACCAAGAACAAAGTTTGTCGTTTTTCTTTAGATATTTTCCAGTTCAACCAATCCTAGTGAGAATCGGATACAATGAAATCATACCGTAATTGGGGTCTTGCCTGTTGTACGTCCACTCCATTTCATCCTTACTCCAACTCCTGAACAGACTCATAGCCATATAAAGAGATGGGAAACCCTTATATACTACCATGTTAATGTGATTTTCCCAACGAATATATTTCTTAATATCAGCACCTAGGGGCTTACAGTCATCCCCATAAGGTACATTCACTTCAACACAGTAAATAAAACTGAGATGACTTCTCCCCTTGGTGAAACTTATAACGCGACTTATCACCCCATTACCTTCAGAGCATATGCTGCTGTCACTCTCACAACTACGTCGAGATCTTCTTGCAGTCTCTAGCAATCCTGTAACTTATTTACTACTCTATATAGTATTGTATAACATCATTTGCCAAAAACCTTATCTGTGATTCTATTTCTTTAACAATATCATGTATATATTTAACAGAACATAAAGATCCTTTCTTTTGCAATTAACCTCATATGTCAAAGGGTTGAAACTAATTATTTTCTCTAACTAGTTTTAAAAAGGAATAGTTGCCCAGCCCTACTTCCCTTAAAATAAAAAAAAATCCACAGTTCTAGCCCTTCAGTCAAGCAACTCAATGTTGAAGACATCCTAGGGATCTAGGTACATAAAATATAGTAAAGTATGAGAATATATTCTTTAAGTAATCCTAAAAACTACAATCCTTTTCTTAATCATCGTTATCCGGTCGATTAGATCACGGCCGACTTCATGCGTCGCTCTAGCTAGCCAACGAACACCTCAGTGCGAACACATTGGCAACATTTACGACAGCAAAACAATATAAATAAAACTGGAAATGCGGCAATTTGCGGTATACAGCTTCCTGTCAGTGACTAGGAGGCCAGCGCTTCAGCGGCATTACGGTGAAACTTTCCAATTAGAGCTTTATGCTGGGCTTCACAAGCTATTGCCAAGGCCGGTATAAGGAGCACTGCGAAGGATCCAGTGGGCCATGATTAGATTAGCAGTTGCGTTTTTCTACCACTACGAGCGCTAATGTGAGTCTATGCATTATTGTTTCACTTTAGTCCCACTACGAGCGCTAATGCTAGTCAATGCAGAGTTTCACTTAAGCCCCTATAACCACATCGGTGTGGACATTTTAAACGCCTGAGGGTATTGAACAAAGGAACAATAAGTTAATTTGGCTATAATTTGAATCAAAAAGAGAACAAGTAATACACAAGCGATTTTAGGCTGTTTTACTGGAACTGCATTTTGGCGGGAAGTGATTTTCGAAATTTGGGTTTTAGTTTGATAGAGCTATCCAAGACTCACAATTTGAAACCTTTTCGGGCCCTTTAGCCCTTCAACGTTTGGCATAATTGAGGAAATCGCTTAATTTTACGTTTTTTCCTTGTATGGGGACCCCTATTTCGCTAAGACTTGATTTCAACATTGAGACAACGAGCACCATAATCTTTACCCTAACTTCTTCGTTTTTGGTGTGTCCATATATCCACATAACCTTCGGATTGGGACAACTCTGAAGTGTTCTAATAGTGATTTCTGTTCCTTACAGTTCGTCGTCTTCGCCGCCCTCGTGGCCATCGCTAGAGCTGGTATCCTCGGCGCTCCCGCCGTCTACGCTCCTGGTGCTCCTCTGGCCGCCCACGGTTACGCTGCCCACGGCTACGCCGCCCCCGGCTATGCCGCCCCCGCTCTTGCACACGCTCCTGTAGCCTACGCCCAAGCCCCTGAGCCCTACGCTCCCGCTCACTACAGCTTCTCCTACGGAGTCCAGGACGCCCACACTGGAGACTCCAAGTCCCAGCACGAGACTCGTGAAGGAGATGTCGTCCAGGGTAGCTACAGCCTGGTCGAGCCTGACGGCACCCGTCGTACCGTAGACTACACCGCTGATCCCCACAACGGATTCAACGCTGTCGTCCACCGTGAGCCCGCTGTTGCTGCTGTAGCTAAGGTCGCTGCCCCTGTGGCCTATGCCGCCCCCGCTTATGCTGCTGCCCCCGCCTACGGACATGGTCATTACCTCGGCTAAGTCAAGAAATAATTTACACTCCTATTGTCATTGAACATCATCCACTTCCCCACTTCGCTCGACAACATTCCAGATACGCTTGTATATAAAAATGCCTAATAAAGTTTTAATGTATTTTCTGTAATATCTGTATTTTTATACCCTTCACTCCTATTTTTGCAAAATGAAGTTCGCTTGTGGGTAGTTAAAGACGTAACGGCAGCGTCCTTTGTGCAGAATGACGCAGGAATATACGGTATGAATCTTTACAGAGAGCCAGAACCCAATGTCAGTAAGGGTAAGACAGGGAAGTCAACTCTGGAATACTTTTTGGAAATCTAATGACGAAAGAAGTACTATAAATTATGGGTGTGAAAATGAATGGAAGAATGATCAGAATTATTAAGTTTGCCGACGCTTATACTATATTTGCAGGAATTCCCGATCTACAAAACAGTGTCAACAGTGAAAACATGTAGAATGAAGACGAACGTCTCAAAGGCCAACCATCTCACAATCTCCAAATATTCTGCGATTCTGATACCACAATCGAGCAAATGAAAACATTCACTTACATTGTTCAGAATATTACTGAGGATTGTAGATGCGAAAAATGTTCATGTTAAGATTGTAAGGCTTCTCCACACTTTTCTTGAGAAACGTTAGTTAGTTAAATCATCTGTACGTGACTTAAGAACGGCTAGAGAGCGGTCCTTTTAGCTCGAAGGTTTCTATTCGAGCCCCTCTCTTGTCGAAGTTTTATTCTTCGACTGGTTCTCTCATGCAGGTCTTAAACCATATGCAGATTTAGCAACACCGCCTGGCAAAGTCCATTTGAATTCGCCCGCGAAATGTTCTGATTGGCTAACTTCAGCAGCTGATGAAATAACAACGGTGCAAGATATCTATTTGTTTTAAATATCACCTATCAGTATGACCTTGTAACGCTCATATAACCCGGTTCACATTGTTTCCGACCACCCTTTACACAGTTACGTACACTTACTTCTTCTTCTTTTTTGCTAGTTGCTTTACGTCGCGCCGACACAGATAGGCCTAGGTCTTATGGCGACGAGGGGTCAGGAAAGGCCTAGGAATGGAATGGGAAGGAAGCGGCCGTGCCCTTAATTAAGGTACAGCCCCAGCATTTGCCTGGGATGAAAATGGGAAACCACACGGAAAACCATCGTCAGGGCTGCCGACAGTGGGGTTCGAATCCACTATTTCCCGAATGCGAGCTCACAGCCGCGCGCTTCTAACCGCACGACCAACTCGCCCGGTGTTTTTCTTCTTATTCTTCTTAATCTGTCTAACCTCCAGGGTTGGTTTTCCCTCGGACTCAGCGAGGGATCCGACCTCTACCGCCTCAAGGGCAGTGTCCTGGAACGTGAGACATTGTGTCTGGGGATAAAACTGGGGAGAATGACCAGTACCTCGCCCAGGCTGCCTCACCTGCTATGCTGAGCAGGGGCCTTGTGGGGGGATGGGAATATTGGACGGGATAGACAAGGAAGAGGGAAGGAAGTGGCCGTGGCCTTAAGTTAAGTACCATCCCAGCATTTGCCTGGAGGAGAAGTGGGAAAACCACGGAAAACCACTTCGAGGATGGCTGAGGTTGGAATCGAACCCACCCCTAGTTATTTGACCTCCCGAGGCAGAGTGGACCCCGTTTCAGCCCTCGTACCACTTATCAAATTTCGTTGCAGAGTCGGAAATCGAACTCGTACCTCTGGGGAATGGCAGCTAATCACACTAACCACTACACCACAGAGGCGGACTAAGCAGATGTTTCCGTGCGAAATATGACCTTACAGAACTAAAACGACCGAAATACAACCAAAACATAAAAAATGGTACAATATACATGTATATGCCCCATAACTCAGAAACGTCCAATTCATGCTTAATTACAACAAAAAGCCAAAACGGAAGACGGAAAATAGTATGTGGCAGGGGTATCTAATATCCAACCTACGGGACATTCGTGAAATAAGAATAACGGGTTAAATTAATGGCCCGATCACAAAATGAATGGACGCGTATACAGGCACTCCTAGATATTGAGGAATAAAATGCTAACGGGGCTCCCGGCCCGGTGATACAGAGGCTAAGGCCAATCTACTGAGGTGACTCGAATGAAAGTTAATTTAATACATTACAGGAAAGAAAACCAGTCACAAAATCGTAGTCACCTCAGACCAAGTTTAAGGGGAACTCGAGATGGTAACGCAATCTCTATCCCCGGTTTGCAGTTGAAAACTTTATGAAATTTTACATTAGCCAAACGAAAATTTACATTTCAGGAAAGGTTGGTTACATAATTAGAAATAAGGACCTTCCCCTCGTGTAAGTCTGCGGAGGTAGCTACAGAAAAATAAGTCTGGTGGTCATTACCTTGGCTGCTGGTCTGCCCAGCGATGAATGAAGCGCCCCGCCTCCTGTCTTAATACACACACACACACACACACACACGCTCAGAAATACGGCGATCAATGGACAAGAACATCCGAATCCTAATATGTTACGACTCGGGCTGAGTAAGTCGGACGGTAGAGCGGTGGCCTTCTGACCCCAACATGGCAGGTTCAATCCTAGCTCAGTCCCGTGCTATTTGAAGCTGCTCAAATACGTAAACGAACTCCCGATGGACAAAATTCCGGCACCTCAGCGTCTCCGAAAACCGCAAAAAGTAGTTAGTAAGTGGGAAGTACAATCAATAATATTATTATGGTTGTTACGAAAAGTGTTACACATAGCGTTAGGTGGTGGGATGAATTTTGTTTTAGGACGACGTGGAACTAGGTAACCACACTATCTGAGAAAATTAGGTGGAAATAAAATTTAAAATAAAATAAAGTAATTGTTTTTAACAAGGGAATTTGAAAATGAATTATTATAATATATATATTTAGAAGTTGTTTTACGTCGCACTGAAACAGACAGGTGTTATGGCGACGATCGGATAGGAAACAGCTAGGTGTGGGGCGGGGGAAGCGGCCGTCACCTTAATTAATGTACAGCCCAGCATTTGCCTGGTGTGAACCCACTATCTTTCGAATGCAAGCTCACATCTGCGCGCTCCTAACCGCACGGCCAACTCACTCGGCAATTATAAAATACACTGACTGACAGAGCAAATGCAACACCAAGAAGGAGTGGTTCGAAAGGGATGAAAGTTGGGGAAAAAACAGAGGCGGCACGGACGAATAATTGATGTTTATTTCAAACCGATATGCAGGTTATACAATGCGCACGGCATCGACTCAGTAGGATGTAGGACCACCGCGAGCGGCGATGCACGCAGAAACACGTCGAGGTACAGAGTCAATAAGAGTGCGGATGGTGTCCTGAGGGATGGTTCTCCATTCTCTGTCAACCATTTGCCACAGTTGGTCGTCCGTAAGAGGCTGGGGCAGAGTTTGCAAACGGCGTCCAATGAGATCCCACACGTGTTCGATTGGTGAATGATCCGGAGAGTACGCTGGCCACGGAAGCATCTGTACACCTCGTAGAGCCTGTTGGGAGATGCGAGCAGTGTGTGGGCGGGCATTATCCTGCTGAAACAGAGCATTGGGCAACCCCTGAAGGTACGGGAGTGCCACCGGCCGCAGCGCATGCTGCACGTAGCGGTGGGCATTTAACGTGCCTTGAATACGCACTAGAGGTGACGTGGAATCATACGCAATAGCGCCCCAAACCATGATGCCGCGTTGTCTAGCGGTAGGGCGCTCCACAGTTACTGCCGGATTTGACCTTTCTCCACGCCGACGCCACACTCGTCTGCGGTGACTATCACTGACAGAACAGAAGCGTGACTCATCGGAGAACACGACGTTCCGCCATTCCCTCATCCAAGTCGCTCTAGCCCGGCACCTTGCCAGGCGTGCACGTCTATGCTGTGGAGTCAATGGTAGTCTTCTGAGCGGACGCCGGGAGTGCAGGCCTCCTTCAACCAATCGACGGGAAATTGTTCTGGTCGATATTGGAACAGCCAGGGTGTCTTGCACATGCTGAAGAATGGCGGTTGACGTGGCGTGCGGGGCTGCCACCGCTTGGCGGCGGATGCGCGGATCCTCGCGTGCTGACGTCACTCGGGCTGCGCCTGGACCCCTCGCACGTGGCACATGTCCCTGAGCCAACCATCTTCGCCACAGGCGCTGCACCGTGGACACATTCCTATGGGTATCGGCTGCGATTTGACGAAGCGACCAACCTGCCCTTCTCAGCCCGATCACCATACCCCTCGTAAAGTCGTCTGTCTGCTGGAAATGCCTCCGTTGACGGCGGCCTGGCATTCTTAGCTATACACGTGTCCTGTGGCACACGACAACACGTTCTACAATGACTGTCGGCTGAGAAATCACGGTACGACGTGGGCCATTCGCCAACGCCGTGTCCCATTTATCGTTCGCTACGTGCGCAGCACAGCGGCGCATTTCACATCATGAGCATACCTCAGTGACGTCAGTCTACCCTGCAATTGGCATAAAGTTCTGACCACTCCTTCTTTGTGTTGCATTTGCTCTGTCAGTCAGTGTATAATAAAAACGATTTTATTAGGACGACATGGAGGAAAACAAATCTAAAGTGAACGTAAGTCCCCTAAGTAACATATCACTTGAAATTTATATGCTTTTGATTAATGCACTCTCAGGCATGCGGATGAAGAGATCAGTAGTACGTTTAGTAAAATTTCGCGTGTCTCCTGCGGATTGTGGTTCCATCTGTAAGGTCATCAGCCTAGAGGCTGGTTGGATCCTCACATAGTACCACCAATGGTTGTGCAGTAATAGGAAAACCACAAAACCCAATGATAGCACCAAAATGAGGCATACTAGACAATATGAGGAGTGAGGTAGTTTGCCATTGCTTTCCTCACTGTGCCAGAAAGTGCTATTGCAGCACGACTAAACCTTTGAGAAACACCTTTCATGACACTCAGATGCACTGAGACCAGAGAGAGCGGCGCCCTCTGTGAGGAACTGGACCGCGGTAAATTCGGCGCAGATCTCACATGACCTATACTTAGACTACACAAAACTACGGCCTCTCTCCTTGAAGTCTGGGAAGAGGACCATCACACGGCAGTTGACTACTTAAGAGGAGTCAGAAACTCCTCTCTTGATAATGTTAATTTGACAGAAAAATGCCCCGTTATCTCAGGAAGTATTAAGTTTAGACCTTTGATATTTTTACTACTTGTATTTACACCCTTTCAATAAGTACTGGACAAGAATGAAATGGTTGGAGCAAACGATTGTAAAGTTATGAATTTGTTTAATAAGTTCCAAATTTTTAACAAAACAAAAATGTCATTAAAATGTATGTAAATCTGAAAGTGTACATGTGAAGTACTTTTATCTGGTTCAGTAGCTGTATCATGACTAGAGTCCGGATTATAACGTGCTGATAGGTTATAATGCAAACTTACTTAAGCCACTAACAAGTATACGCTACACTGTACAACGGTTATGCTATGAGATTTGCATAGATATTAGGGGTACAGCCTATAGAACTCCTTGAATTTATGCTACTCTTCCTACATTATGGTACAACGGGTTGCATGGCACTTCCTAAAAGCCAAATTACTTTGCATTCTAACCTATTACCACCTACAAATCCGAGGTATAATCATGGCACAAGGTGACTCTGCAAACAATGAACTGCCTACCCAGTGTAGTTGGTGAGATAATGGGCCAAACGTGTGACGAAAAGGCATTTTTCAGAATATGATTTCAAAGTAAAACAGACTGTTCACTCGCACATTTACCCACAAGAGTGCCAAAAATCAAACTCTACTTAATCGAAACTAATGAAATATTTGTTATGACAGTGCCGGGAACCTCTGCGTATAACATTCAGGAATAGAACAGTGAAAACCACAGCCTTCTACATTAAAGGATTCCAGATAATTATATTTTCAAAAAGAAACTTGTCTAAGTTGCCCAATTTGACACTTGTGCATCGATTTTTAAAATATTTCTTTAAAATTCTTCCTTGTGTCATATTAAAATAAATTATACACCATTTTAATCAGCGGAGTTCAAATAATTGAATGAGGCAACATTTGGAAAAAGTCATTTTTTAAAAAACTTTTATGGTTTCCGACTCCCCTTAATTGTTCTCAGCTTGTTGGGAATTCGGATTGGTAGCCACTCCGATTCCCAGGACGCCCAGATTGTTCGACGTAGCGGAGAACAAATATCCGTTGCAGGCATGTTGATAGGTCTAGGTGGTAAAAGTACCGCTTCGTTTGTAGCTTGATCCTCAATCCCCACATGTCTTGGAGAGGGCCCGAAGGTGTTTCTGGTGCCAGCATCACACAACACAGGTCATGGGTTGCAATAGCACATTTTGGCAAACTGAGGAAAGCAATGGCAAACTACCGTACTCCATGTACAGCGCCGACATCAGCTTTTGCGGTTTCTCTGTTTATCTTATTTTATTTTTTATTTTATCTTCTGCTAGGAGTGGGAAGGAAGCGGCCGTGGCCTTAATTAAGGTACAGACCCGGCATTTGCCTGGTGTGAAAATGGGAAACCACGGAAAACCATCTTCAGGGCTGCCGACAGTGGAATTCGAACCCACTATCTCCCGGGTGCAAGCTTACAGCTGCGCGCCCCTAACCGCACGGAGAGTGAGAAGGAAGCGAACGTGGCTTTGATTAAGAAAATGTGAAACCACAGAAAACCATCCCATTGTCGGCAGCCCTGAAGATGGCATTGCCTTTCAAGTGAATAGTACTCAATTTTGGAATTATCCTGAACAGCACTGAAAATCTTACGGAATTTCCTATCACCTAGCCTGATTGTGAGAACTAGGTTAATATATATTAATTCCCGACCCTGCCGGGAAGGCTGGGGGTATGTGTCGTCTTCATCATAAATTCATCCTCATCACGACGCGCAGGTCGCCTACGGGAGTCAAATCAAAAGACTTGCACCTGGCGAGCCGAACATGTCCTCGGACACTCCCGGCACTAAAAGCCATACATTTCATTTCATATATATAAATAAAATCGTAACGATCCTGTGTCTATACATAGACTATTTTGGTGAAATTGTCGTACAATTATCCGTTCCAGGTGTAATATTGACCATCTGCATATTTTTGGTTTTGGTATGTGTGTGTGTTTGTTGGTTTGTCTATTTGAGTTCCTGTAAATGGAACTTCATATTTAGAATCCATCTTTCCTTGAGTAGGTTTTAGGGCCAATGATATTTCTAAATCGCTGAATGGACTGGGGGTTTATAGGAAGATCGCAACAGTGATTTTTATACTCGCACAAAACCTTAATGGAAATTTATCAGCCTTAACGGGAGTTTGAAAGGCGAAACTGTGAATCTTTTAACATTATTACAAAATATATCCTACAATATTATCTAATGTTTTCTGACTAAAATGAAATTGTATTTATCTCTACGTGACCGTTCGAAGTATTTATTTTTTAACTTTATACCTCTTGCTTGTATAACTGTCAGGCACATTGATTTTCGACATGCGTCTCTATTTACGAATATCTCAAACTACTGCACGTAGAAGGCTGTGGTATTCACCTATCGATAGAGAACACCCAGCGCTCAATTGTTACTTTTCTGTTTCCAGTATGTCTGCTGCTTTGTTATTTTTCTGTGAAGAAAGGCGATTTTAGTGTGAATTAGTATCTCTGGAAGTGCTTCCGTGTACTTTGATTGTACTTAATTTGGTAAACAAAGTCTTAATAAGCCTAGAAGTGCTAGTCCTGTAATACGATAGCTTATTGTGAATGGAATTATTGTCTCTTGACATAAATTATAATAATAGCTATATAAAATGAAAAGTCTGCATGTTCTCAAAGATACATTAGACTATAAAACTTTCTATTATGCATCTAGGCCTGATGCAATGCAGCGATGCTGGGAGGAATTTTTGTATGTTTATTCGCGTAAGTATCAGGCGTGGCGTACTTTGTAACGATGGGTGTATAGCAGTCAGGGCTTCATATATATAGTGTGAAGTGAAGAGGGAAGCAGTGTCAGAATTTGGTGTGAGCTAAGGAGTGCGTGAAACAGAACAGCGACACACAAGCAACATGGAACCAAAGGTAAGAAATCACGATCAAGAACGTTGAAAAGATACACTATATTAAACCAGACGTTATAGATGTATACATACATACATACATACATACATACATACATACATACATACATACATACATACATTACATACATACATACACACACACACACACATTACAAGCTGGAATGAACAGTTCAGACGACAGAGCGCTGGTTTTCTGAACCTTAACTGGCAGGTTCGATCCCGGTTTAGTACGGTGATATTTGAAGGTGCTCAAATAGGCTAGAATCCTGTAAGTAGATTTACGGCCACGAAAGAAAACTCATGTAGGACAAAATTCCGGCACATCATATGCATGGAAAATCATAAAAGTGGGATATAAAACTAAAATTCTTCTTCTTTTTCTTTCTTTTTTCATTATGCCCTATTAAAGAGCACGTTTGAACTTGTTAGCTTGGTCTGACGGCTTCCACTTCTTATTCCATATCTCTTCATGAATTCGCTGTGGTGTTTTATCTATTCTTCTGTCTACTGTTTTTCAGTGGTCTTTTTAGCTTTTTCAAAAATGTGTGTTTTGCAATCAGAATTCGTAAGACTTTACGAGTTTTTATGGTATCGTCTATAGCGTTTATTTCTCGTAAATTCTGCTTAATTTCTTCCAACCATTGACCTTCTTTGAATTAATGATTATTAATAGTTTTTATAGTAAATCTATTATTGTCCATTCTACAGGTGTGGCCATAGAATTTCAAGCTTCTGCTACGTTCGGTATCAGTAAACTTATCTATTGCTGTTATTATATATTATTATTGTTATACTATCCGGTCCCGCGGTCTAGGGATAGCGAGCCTGATTTATACCCGGACGGTTCGGATTCAATTTCTGGCCAGGCCACGGATTTTTACCTGTATCCAAGGACTGGTTTGAGGTCTATTCAGCCTACGCGAAAACAATTTTGAGCAGGTATATGGCGGTGAGATAGTGGCCCGGTCTAGAAAACCAAGATTAACAACCGAGAGGATTCGTTGCGCTGACCGCGTATCACCTCGTAATCTAAAGGCCTTCGGGTTGAGCAACAGTCGCTTGGTAGCCCAAAGCCTGTCAGAGATATACCGTCATGGGATTTGGTTCATTATTACATAAATGCATGACATTTTAATTATAAATACCGAAGCCTATCAACGTTCAGTCTGTAAGTCTGTATGCACACATTATGCTTACTCATAAGGATGGGGAGAGAATGTATCTATATCCAACACATAGCTTCGACAGTCGAAATTGCTATGTGAAAGATACGTCACTGAATGAGAAACAAACCAAGTATGAGGAATTCCATCTCGCCCAAATCATAACTCTACGAAACATTCGCAATCAAAATTTGTCAAATGTCAGTCCGCAAAATCAATGGCTAGAGTTCTATCTCATGGATATAAGAGGTAATATCGTTGTATACGCCAGAATGGTGAAGATTCGCTTGCTTCACTTATATAAGGAATTTTGCACCAAAAAGTTCAAATATGACGGTCATCATTGTACTGTTCTTGTAACCTAACGTCATAATTCTAGAAATGTTCTGCATGCGCTCTGTATTATCATGACCTGTGTACTCATTAGCAGAGGAACAATATTATACGCCCATTAGCATCCGAGAAGCTAATTTTGATCTGTAATGCAGATCATGTGTGTGAAAGTCCACGGTATAGAAAACGAGGTAATGAATCTCGGTGCTCTTTACTAATCAACGATAAGGATATCACCACTGGGGTATATATTCCATAAAAAGTATATTTCTTGACATTAATCAGTACTTCAAATGAATGGATGAAAACCATAACGGTATAAGTAGCATTTTGGTCATTCAGAGAAAAAGGCATTTAAACATCTTCAACACTCATATAAAGCATGCTATTTGTAGTTATACCACCCATCATTAGAGCGCAGAATATTACCGCTATCACTTGTATCTCTTTGCTGGTGAAAGGATACATCCTCCCGGAGTTACATACTACACTTAACTCATTTTTAAAAAAATGTCACTTATACCGTTATGGTTTTCATCCATTCAAATATTACACGAGACTTGAATATAAAGCATTTTAAATTAAAAATCGACATGTTGCCAAAACTCACACACAGTATAACTTGGTTAATTGATCGATAATTTCAACAATGGTACTGCTTCCTACATTGTTATACTGATATTTGTCAAATACATTTCCAAACAGAACTGCCATTGTTGTATGTTGAACAGCTATACACTAGGATCACTTACACTATATCATAATTTAATCATACTTTTTACTATTATTATCCATTATTAAAGTTAATGAAGCCTTAGCCACGTCCGTAATGAACTTTACATTTAAAATTATAAACTTTCTCAGTAAAATTAAGCAGTAAAACATTGCCATTTCATCTGTTTTCTTTTATACTCTCATTAGTTGTATTTCCAGTTGTTCGGAGAAAATAATACTCAAAAATAAATGAAATATCATACTTGAACAATTTTGTCAGACCCGTAACGTCACACACGACAAATGTATCAATAATTTTGTATGCCCTTCGTCAAAAACAAATCTAACTGTAACCTTGTCCCATAAAACGTATAGATACAGAAAAAAATCCTTTTTTCCTTTTGCGAAAAGCTAATGATCATGAATACCTTTTTCGATAAATGAAACTCAAATATTGGTAACGAGAGTCGCAGCATCCTTTGCGACCAAGGCCTACGGTAACGTCTAATGTGTCGTCATTGACGGTACACTTTCTATTTCAACACACACTATTTTTTATACAAATCCACAGCCGCAGCATATTTGGTGACAGAGGCCTACGACAACGACCAATGCAAATACACGTCTAATGTGACGTCACTTCTTTTGTCACGTTACAAAAATTTTCGGATGACCTCCAGCCATAAGTCATATTCATGTCAAGAAAAATTCTAATATTGTAGAACTTAGAAATTAAGAGATTTATTAAATTAACTGTAACGAATGCTCAATGTCAATGGACAATTTTGTTACTCACATAACATTAATCCTTCCTCCTCCACATTTTCTTAGACAAAAGATGCGGATTTCATAATCATGGGCTAACAACTAAGTAAAGTTATCTGCCACAGCTTTTATAACTGCCAATGATACATGAATTTTACATAATCTTAAGTCTCATCGTCAATATAACTAGGCATTTGTCGCGCCCATAACAGTGAAATGACCCTAATGGCACTTCCACGTAATCAACACTTGTCCCATTGCTGTAAGAGGGGTTATATTTAGTACATTTTTTCTTTACTTCTTACCAGAATTTCAGCTGTGTTGAGTTATTTGTCATTCTAAGTTAAGTTTCCATTCAGGTACAATATTGTTAGTCCTTCACGGGTTAATCTTAGTTCTAGAAACGTGAAAGGCAAGCAACTACGGTTGATATCGCGATCAAAGCATTATGGCCTCCGGTTTAATGTGGAATTCGAACCACAGAGATGTGAAATTTCATTCGACATGTTCTGTTTGGGATTTGAAAGGAAGTCACCTTGCTGGATGGCCAGCAACAATGTAAAATATTCTTGAAGTGACTCTAAGGAAGGGAAGCCTGCCTGAAGGCAATGATCGTTAAGACGCCAACTGTATACAGTCTGACACCGTGATTAGCCGGTTCGAGTCCCGCTGATCGAAAATATGTTCACCTTCAGGCTGTTTCTAATCATCAGTTTGCAGGCCAAAAGCCTGGATTCAATTCCAAACCCCTCCGCAGTGTTTATATGGAGTCAGGATTGATGGCGATTCGTCCGTGGAATGGGCACGTTAAAACTTAGGCAGACTCCTCGGTGCTATTCGACAGAAGTAGGTTATGTGCCGGCACGGGGCTTCACCCTCTCCCTTCCTACTATCATATACAGTTAAAAGAATTAGGGGAACATGTCTTTAAACGTATGCCATGCTCCACAAAACAATACCTCACACCCAGGTATATTACCAACTAAACATTTATTTTTTACCGTTGAAGTATACAAAAGAGCGTCGATGGATGCGCGTTCGTTTCCAGAACACAAACAGAAATGTCCAAATAGGGGGGTGAAAACAAAGTCGTAACAGTCCTCCAGGGTGGATTTTTATCATAGTTGAAGAGCTTCAGTATGGTGTCCTCCATGAGCATATATCACAGCTTTGCACCCACGCGGCATGCTCCGTATCAGTCAATGGAGGTCACGTTGCGGTATCAGGTTCCATTCTTCACTGAGTCTGTGGTGGAACAGGACGCCCACAAACACTTCTGTCAAGCCTATCCCACACATACTCGATGGGATTAAGGTCCGCACTCACTGCTGGCCATTCCATCTCTTGAATGTCTAGTTCTCGCAATACAGCTCTGGCGCTACATGAGCCCTGGCATTGTCGTGCATGTGTACGAATCCAGGGCCAACACCGCATGCAGCAACCAACACATGCTGTAGCAGTATCTGCTCGATGTACCCCGCAGCGGTAAGATTACCACGGACGGTGACAAGATCCGTACGGCCATCAATACTAATGTCACCCCACACCATCACAGAATCTTGTCCGAATCGGTCGCCTTTCTGGACAACATTTAGCATGTAACTGCTCACTACGGCGTCTCCATACACGTTGACGTCCATCACGCTGTGTCAGGGGAAATCTGCACTCGTCTGTGAACAACACAGGTCTCCAGTGGTGAAGTTGCCAATTGACGTGGGTACGGGCAAACAGAAGGCGAGCTGCGCGATGTTGCTGCGTTAAACAGGGCACTCGAACAGGACGTCTGGGTCGTAAGGACACTTCTCTGAACCTGTTCCTTACTGTGTGGTTAGACACCGTGACCCCAGTAACTCTGTTGAGATTTTGTTACAGTTCTCTGGCAGTTGCTGAACGACGCGACAGATATCGGTCATCCAGTGGGGTTGTCATACGTCCACGACTTTGTCCAACCCTCTTTGTGAACTGGCCTGTCTCACTGTAGCGATTCCACAAGCGTTAAATAACTAACTAACGGAGAGACACTGAGATCCACAGCAACACGGCGAAAAGTCCATCCTTCCTGGATCAAAGTGACGGCCCTTGTGACTTGAACCTCGTTAAAATATCTCATGATGTGCTGGTTTACGTACAACGTGCTCAGATGACCGCAGCAGTCTGCGTACCTCACAACAACACACGGACGCACCGCTCTTCACTTTGTTTTGAGGGGTCACCTGACAATTTAATGCATGGCTACGACTACAGATGGAGTATAATTTCGATTTGACATACCATGAGCAGCTAAGGTCTCAATGTATGCTGTACGACAATTGGAACCCCATCTACCAAATTAACGTTCACATACCAGACGTTTCAAAACACGTTCCCCTAATTTTTTTGACTGCGTGTATAATGTCATTCATTTCATCTCATAGACTGCTAAGGCCTACGGGCTAAAGAAACAGGAGCCGGGCTGAGTGGCTCGAACGGTTAAGGCGCTGGCCTTCTAACCACAACTTGGCAGGTTCGATCCTGGCTCAGTCCGGTGGTATTTGAAGGTGCTCAAATACGACAGCCCCGTGTCGGTAGATTTACTGGCACGTAAAAAGAACTCCTGCGGGACTAAATTCCGGCACCTCGGCGTCTCCGAAGACCTTAAAAAGTAGTTAGTGGGACGTAAAACAAATAACATTATTAAAGAAACAGGACAAAAGTTTAGATATACGTGTGATTTCACGTTTAATGTTCTCGTTCTTATTTGGACAGCTACTGGTTGTCTGGTGTGTTTAGCAGCTATTGTCAGTAGGGCTGCTGTGGAGTCTACGTTCAGTGACAGGATGACGCTCTCGTTTGGTATACTCCTATTTTAATTCCGCGAAGTTCCGCTTGGAATACTGTACATTCCTTGTTTAATCTTATAACCGTAAAGTGTTGTGTTTTCCACAACGATCGTTGTAGCCCGAACATAATTCTTAGTTTTTTGAACCGTCCGTTCCTTCAATTCCAATGGAGTATACACTAACATAACTATCTTTTGGATTAATTCCTTTTATTCTGTTATGAATTTCTTTCTTGTCTAGTTCTGGCATGACTACCTTAGCAGAATGGCCATTTGAAACTTCTCTTAGATCTTTGTGCGTTTGCAGAATCTTATCAGTCGTTGCTCCTGTCACCTGTTAGAAGGAGGTACCTTATTTCAGTTACACCCTGCAGAGCGGTATCTCCATCTGACGTGACAATGTTGATAGTATGAGGCTATATACATTCGAACTTCAATGTAATTGAATCATAATTATGTTAATATTCAGGCTTATAAGTACGGAACTAAAGATTCGATCTGAATGGTTGGGTTACCACTTGATTGGAAATGCAGAACATGAGAGAAAATATAGCATTCGCTGCGTTATTATTATTTATTTATTTATTTTTAAATATACATCACGACCAGTAGCCTACACACTGTTATAACTTACATACAAATATAAAATAAATACATAAATTTAAATTACTGTAAACCGTCCAACCATTGAACAGTCTCATTTATATCCCACGCGAAATCTTCCAATGGCTCCAAGTATTATCTCCTTGGACATTCAGTGGCGATGTAGTGGATGGTCTGCTTTTCCTCACCGCAGTCGCACTCAGAGGAGGATCTCATACTCCACTTATGCAGCAATGAGCCACACCATCTATGATTGGTGCGAGCTCTACTGAGGACAACCCAGGTTTTTGTTGGGAGATTAAAGCCAGCTGGTCCACTCAATTGGAGCTGTGTTGTTCCATTCCAGTTGCCACTTAAAATCCATTATAGGATCTATTGGTGAGCTTCCTAGCAGTTTGAAGGGGAGGGAATCTTGATTTCAGACGTCCATGTCTAACAGGCAAGTCTTTATGGGTGGGTAGAGATGGGTTCATTCATATTTTCCTAAACTCACGAGCAAGATTATTTTGTCTTCGTGTTTTTGGAGGTGGTATGTAACTCAACACTGGCAACTAAAAAAAGTGGAGTAGATTTGACTGACGGGAGACGGGAGACGATTTTGAGTCATATGATTTAGCTAGCAGTTAATAACCCTGAAACCAAAACGCGTACAAAGGTGGATAAAATATCTAGAGATAGAACACTTGCATAACAAGGTAGTGCGAAGAATAACATGACAAGGGAAGAGACCAAAATTTGAAAATGGATTTTTATTTGAAAAATCGTCGATTTGATCTTCTGAAAACCAATTCCTATTCTTAACGTGGGATACCGATAAAGAAAGCTCTCTCCGAGCTCAAGATGACGGTATCATGATGGTTGGAATTGGGGGATTAAAATACGTGGAGATCAAAATTATGGGATTTTTCTTCATTCGCTTCATAGTGACTTCTGAATATAAATTTCGAACCACAGTGTGTGTGTATCACTGCCTCCCGCCAAGCACTTAGCCGTAATGCGGCCAGCGCGTGCTTTCGCACAAGATTTCCTGTACTTTATGAAGGTATTAATTATATACACTGGCTCACGTAATGAAATGTCATTGGAACAACACACTGAGCAGTAAACACGTCAATCATTCACTAAACTGAACCTTACGCTGATACAGTAGACTGCAGAGGATACGGGCGCATTACAACGAAGTGCTTAGCGGGAGACAGGCTCGCAGCGCAGGCGGTGGGGTGAGTGACAATCCCCTGCATGGATAAAAGAATGTCCCTGTCAATGAAATGTCAAAAATTACCAAATGTTTAGAAATATTTCCTTGTTTGGTCTCATTGTAATGAGGAATTTGAGTAGAATTGAACTGCCCCGCCATAACCATTCTCAGACTTCAGTTTAGAAGTTACAACGGCACGCGCCCATTAGTAACAGTACACTGACGTTCATTAGTAATTAGTGGACAGAAATATTCATTTCTGGCAAGGAAATCTGTAGATCCCTCAGAAACCGCCCAGTAGCGACTGCCACTCTCTCTCTCATTGGTCAGAACAAAGTCATGCACATTACTCAAGAGTGAAGGGAGACAGAGAGAGATAAAATATGTCAACTCGTTCTTTTTTAATATGTCTGTGCTGAAATGTTAGCGGTCTCGACCATGACTATCATCAAATGGCATCCCGCTCAAACATTGTAAGAAACAATGGCCCTTATTTACGTCAATATAAACCCTATTAAAGTACTTTAATATTTTCACAAGCACTGTCAAGAGAAGAATTACTATATTTTGCATTAAAATATACACGACCGGGCGAGTTGGCCGTGCGCGTAGAGGCGCGCGGCTGTGAGCTTGCATCCGGGAGATAGTAGGTTCGAATCCCACTATCGGCAGCCCTGAAGATGGTTTTCCGTGGTTTCCCATTTTCACACCAGGCAAATGCTGGGGCTGTACCTTAATTAAGGCCACGGCCGCTTCCTTCCAACTCCTAGGCCTTTCCTATCCCATCGTCGCCATAAGACCTATCTGTGTCGGTGCGACGTAAAGCCCATAGCAAAAAAAAATTATATATATATATACACGGATTTGAACGCGAGAAATTAAGCTATTTGCTTTACGTCGCACCGACACAGACAGGTCTTATGGCGACGATGGGACGGGGAAGGGCTAGAAGTGGGAAGGAAGCGGCCGTGGCCTTAATTAAGGTACAGCCCCAGCATTTGCCTGGTGTGAAAATGGGAAACCACGGAAAATCATCTTCAGGGCTGCCGACAGTGGGATTCGAACCTACTATCTCCCGATTACTGGATACTGGCCGCACTTAAGCGACTGCAGCTATCGAGCTCGGTGAGAAATTAAGCTGAAACAAGGCAACCTTCACTAAAATCTCAGCAAGGCGATTCGTATAAAAGTGAACAGTAACCAATGGAACCTACATACGGTTATTTCTTGGGTTCGTAATGTTGAGTACGCGCTGCTTTTTCTCCCCAAAATTAATGCGAGTAAAAAACCATTCCTCGACAGTTTTCGTGAATGTGGGAAGTAACTAATACATCTGGCTGATCAGTAACATACATTAATATTTGGGAAAACATGCGCTATTGCTAAACAAAAAAATCATTAAAATGTTTGTATAGATAAAAAGTCAAAAGAAAGTCTTCGAAGGATAGTGCCAGAAGTGTCAATAACAACAAAGAAAGCCAAGAAAGTTACTGTAGTTATGGCCATCTAGAGGTATGAAAGTAAAGTTTATTATTACACGTTTGTTGTCTCCATATTTGTATTAATGCATAATAATTATTTGTTGGGTACATTTACGAGTAGAACACTGAATCTTTGATCGCGCACTTCAAACTTACTTCTCCTAAAATTACATAGACCTGACTTACGAGTTATGATGCTGTTAACAGGTTTTAGTGATCTCACCTGTAATATTAATACAACATTTGTAAATATTTCATAATTACAAAAGGTACAGACGCATCATGTCCTTGCATTATACGAGTCGGACGGAGAAAAGAGTTCGCCTCTTTGTGTGACGTCATCGGAGGTACAATACGGCCTGTACATCACGAAGGCAGTGTTTTTGTGTATATCTGTTTTACCACGGCCGACTTGATGCGTAGCTCTAGCTGCGAGGGATCCAGTCGGCCGTGGTTTTACATACTGTATTCTTTGAAATGGTCATTCATATTTATTCTAGGATTAACTTATTCTTCGACTGATTTCAACTATACCAACAATGAGTAAATAAATGTAAGACAGAACATGCTTAATGGATTACAACGTACACATTTGTGTAGAAACATTTAGTCCATTCTCGAGAAAATCCCAATCGAGCTACACCTCCTGGAAGACGAACACATGTGACTTAGTCTCGTTTGTCTCGTCTACATCCTCAGGGTTGGCCAAAATCTACACTTTCCACCCCGAATTCTTCTGATCGTGAGTGTTGGATCCGCGCCTGTTCGAGCTATACAATTAGTCATCCATGTCACACTAGCGACCAGTCAGCTAAGTTAGTTCAACCGAACTTGTGTCATGGGGCACACCTGTACTTTTCACACTGAGCTTCCTGGTCTTTTTCCTGGTCGGATGTCCTTTCTGACGCCAACCCTAAGTGGAGGGATGGTTTACTATGTTTTGTCTTTGTGATAGTTGCTAGTGTGGTGCGCTGTTTGTGTGTGTATGGAAACGTGTATTAAGACTGTTACAAACAACCATTCCCCGAGCCAGAAGAATGAATCAGAGCGGTCAAAATCCTTGAGCCGACAGCGTATCAAACTTGAAACCTCTCAGCCGAAGACCGCCCACTGACCATACAATCATGGATATTTTATTTATGTTTATGATAATGCTTGTTGTTTAGTGGGCCGTAACATCTAGATCATCAGCCGCTGATGGTTAGAGATGAGAAGAAATGAAATAATAATTAAAACGTAAAATTACCCACTGAGTAGAATTTTAAAAAATGATGAAAAATAGACTAAGTATAAATTAAAAATAATCCGTGGATCTAATTTGCAATGCCTTATTTTCCTATAACATGATTTAAAATATATTAAAATTTATCAAATTTAATAAAGCATTGCGGTTTGAAGTGAATCATGTATATCATTCAAATTAAACGTTTAAAACGTTAAAAAATACACAATGATGGACAAAAACATAGTTAACAATATAATGTTATTTATTTAGCGTATGCCATTAAAAATAAAAGCACACAATCACTAATTAAATTCACAATACACTATGTAGGTTACAATTTCACCTTCAAGCTCTGCAAATAGTCTATACAAGAAGGATCTGGGTCAAGAAAGTCTTTTGGGTTACCCTGATAAGCACTCAGGGGTCACTGTTCTACTAAGTGCGGTTAGGAGCGCGCAGCTGTAAGCTTGCATTCGGGAGATAGTGGGTTCGAACCCCACTGTCAGCAGCCCTGAAGATGGTTTTCTGTGGTTTCCCCAATTTCACATCAGGCAAATGCTGAGGCTGTACGTTAGTTAATGCCGCTTCCTTCCCACTCCCAGTCCATCGTCGCCACAACACCTGCCTGTGTCGGTGCGACGTAAAGCAAATTAAAAAATGACAACTTGGGGCAAATATCCGTTTATGGGAAGGGGAGTTAGGGATTGGAATAATTTATAAAGGGAGATGTTCAATAATTTTCCAATTTGTTTTGCAATTATTTAAGAAAAGACAAGGAAAATAACCGATAGGGAATCTGCCTTCTGGGCGACTGCCCTAAATGCAAATCAATGGCGACTGACTGACTGACTGACTGACTGACTGATTGATTGAACATGCTGTCTGGGTATCTGTTGGTAATTGTAATATTCCTTTTAGCGTGGTCCTTACTTGTATATCAGCATCTGACAGAAATTTTGGTGGTAGTCTGTGCAACGGTTGCAGCCTGAAGAGGTTAAATGAGAACTGGAGAGATAAACGAGGAGAATACAGTAAATACAGTAAATTGCTGATGTGACTGTAGCAAGGGCGAGTAGCGTTGTGAAAATTTACACCAATATAATTTGTACAGTTGAATTTTTCTAATTCGAACTCCAAGGGGTATTAGAAACAAACAGAAGTATCCAAGAATCGAATTAACCAAGAATGACAATTTTAACGAAAATATGGTACAGTAATATATAAATACTTAAATCCCGTTGGTCGAAAAATTTTCACCATTAGAATGTTAGTCGGCAGGCTAGGGAAAGTGGTGGTATACAATTTCTGATTACTAGATTGTGTGCCAAAAACCTGGATTAAATTCCCAACCTCTCCGCAGTGCTCATATGGAGTGATGGCGATTCGCCTGTCGGATGGAGACGTTAAGCTTTGCACAGACCCGTGCTATTCGAGATGAGTAGGCTATGTGCCGGCACCCGGTTTCACCCTTCCTACTAGCATACATTACGTCATTCATTTCAACTCATTAACTCCTCTGATGAGGTTGACGTCAGGAAGGGCATCCGGTCGTAAAAACCCGCCACGACAGATTCATCTCACCTCATACCCGACCCCGTAGAGAAACAGGACAAAGATTCAAGAAACAAACTGTATAAATCATTAAAAATTAATAAATTTATTGTAATGAATAATTATTACAGTATTATACATTTCACCGTACCTTACCAGCTTCCATGTTGTCCTGTGCTCTGGATGAGATATTTCGCATGAAAATATAATGTATAAACACTAGAAAAACAACAGCACTTACAGTATTTTCACACAGTTTAGCACATGTAACAATACACGAATTCTATTACGCACTTAAAGATATTAGTAATTTTTGTTTGCTTGAGTTGGTTTCGTTTTACAAGCTAGACAAAATCTTCAATTTCATTTCATTTTTTTTTGCTAGGGGCTTTACGTCGCACCGACACAGATAGGTCTTATGGCGACAGTGGGATAGGAAAGGCCTAGGAGTTGGAAGGAAGCGGCCGTGGCCTTAATTAAGGTACAGCCTCAGCATTTGCCTGGTGTGAAAATGGGAAACCACGGAAAACCATCTTCAGGGCTACCGATAGTGGGATTCGAACCTACTATCTCCCGGATCAATTTCATTTCAAACTCGAAACGCGTCATCATAAAAATTTGACTGAGCTTCAACAAATCTTATTAAACTTTCTACCATTCTGAAAGCTTCAGACGTGATCGGTACACGCCTTTCTATGATGCCATGACTGATCTGTTCATCATCACTGGATGGACTGGAATTTTGTAGCACTTTCTGCAGATCTCGTCTCCTCTCAGATCTCCGCATACAGCAACTTTAGAATCCACAGCTAAATGCACGCCATAACTGATATCAGTCACTACTTCGTGCCATCCCACGTGAATTTATAGTTCTTCTGGAACAATTTCTACTTTAGTTTCTTTAGTTTTGAAACATGCTTTACGGAAACGGTTTGCAATTATTTGCTCACATTCCAAGGTTGACGACTTCGGGATGGGAGATGCCCGTATCAAGCGACTGTCAAGGCCATGCGGATCCTACACTCATTGACTGTCGCAGAGACAAAGTCTGATAACAACAGTGACTACCTCACCATAGCTAGGAAGCCACAATAAAAATAGAGAATTCTTGAGAATAATCTGAAGGCTTCAATTCGTGGAACCGTTACAAAAGTAACTTGCGATAAAATTCTGACTGCGAATTTTCCAAATTTAAGCTTCGAAAATTCGAAATAGAATTTTCTGCGAATTCGCAAAGGCACAACAAACAAATCGCACTTTTTCCATTTACCGCGAATTCGCAGAAAGACGGCAATTTTTCGGCTAAACCAGAGTAATACTCGAACCTTTGACTGCCATTTCTGAATTATACAATACCACGATCAAGCCTACATTCCTATTTGCATTGATTAGAATAGGAATTTCAAGGGGAACAAACTTATTTTCGAATGATTAAAAATCGAATTAACCAGAGTTCATTGTAGTTCCACCATGTCTTATTAATGTTATAACTTTACCTGTTGTCATCACAAGTGGTTCATATTGAAGCGCACCATGTTTTCTAGATAGGCATTTGGATTTACTTATGCTGTAATCGTGTCGTCCTTTCTTCAACAGGTTTTCGTCCTGCTCGCCACTGTAACCTTCTCGAGGGCAGCCATCATCGCCTCACCTGGTCCAGTAGCTGCCGTAGCTGCCATCGGCGCCGACTTCGATCCCAGCCCCCAGTACAGTTACGCATACGACGTCCAGGATGCCATAACAGGGGACAACAAAAGTCAGCAGGAGAGCCGCAGCGGAGACAGTGTCCAAGGAAGCTACAGTATCGTGGAGTCGGACGGAAGCCGTCGCACAGTGGAATATACTTCCAACCCTGAAACGGGATTCAACGCCATCGTTCACCGTGAACCACCCGGCTCAGCCAAGACAGCATCCCCAGCTGTCGCAGTAGCTTCTCCTATCTACGGCAAGACCTACATAGGCTAATCCATAGACGTTCACCAAAATTAGAGACCACAATTTCTCGCATTAAATTTTCTGCGAATTCGCAATTTTTCCACTTATTGCAAATTCGCAGAAGGACGGCAATTTTTCGCAATTTTCCACTAAATCATTTTATAATTTTCCCTTCACCTGAGAGTAGGGTCTAATATTCGAGTCGTTGATTGCCATAACTTAATTATACAATACCAAGATCAAGCCTACATTTTATATTATATCGCATAGCTTCACTGCATCTGTATTCTTTTGGAAAGGAGAAACCTTCTGCATGCCATTACAGCCATCAAATATTATATCATTCATGTTCACTTCTCTATACATAACTATATTAATATCACACGCTAACAAAGAGTATATTCATTTTACATTCATGAACAATTCATCATTTCGCAAAAATTTATTCGTTCTTCTTTCATTAAATGAACTCGATTTCTCTTTAAAAATTAGGGTTTATAAAAAACTGCATGTTGTTTCTTCATTACTCCATCATAAATTCTAATTTTAAGGTGAAAAATTGTGGTCTCTAACCAGCATAAATATTGTACAATACATACGCTTCATTACAAATGTATATTTAATCTATGGAACAAAAATATATTTATTCTTAGCATACTTGTGTTATTAATACTCCCCATAATACAGGGCTATTTTGAACAATAAGGATTAGTGCAGCTCTCAGACAAAACAATAAACACACAGCAGCGATTCGAAGATACCAAGGTACTTGAAATGAAGGCTGATACAGCCTACAGTAGTGGCGGCTAGCTCACCACCAGACAGAAAGGGTTCAAGTTTGAGTAATGGAGAATATTCTTGTTCTCCTTCCACGCCTTGTCCCTGTTAAATGGAGTCGGCTTTCCTTGTCGCTCTCCTCCAGAACTTCCCGTCCTGGATCCTAGCAAAATCAGCATTGGAATTTTCCAAGTCCTTCATAATTCTAGCTCTCCATCCCGTTTCTATCTCTAATGCCATTCTCTCAACTCGATGCGCCATATAGCTTTCTGGTCTACTTTCAATATGACCAAACTACCTCAGTCAGATTTATTTTAATTTTGACATAAATGTGTCTTATATTGCTTGTCAATGCGTCCATTAATATTACAAAGAGATATGGGCTGAGAACCGATCCCTGAGGCATACCAACCCTACTTCTAAGCTCAAACTGTAGTTCCGTATGACCTTCCACATTTACCAGGATTTTATCGTTTATATCTTGGATAATGGTGATGTAATTTGTGTAACGTGACGGGACAAAATATGTGACGGAAGAATAACCATAGCAACCGTGCAAGCAGTATGGATGAATGGTTGCACAATGTTACCTAGCAACCATGCAGGCTATGTCTTATGGGTGGTTGCCATCCGATATTAGCAGCCGTTGATAGATGGCCATGACCGGGAGACATATTTATGATCATTTGATTTTCGCAAAGGGGAAAGTGGTTTACTTTTTCTGAGAATGATGTCATTCTCCGGGATTGGCGAATAACGTCATTACGGATTTTGTCCAGCCAGATCACACCATGAGCCTATCGTAACATCCTCAGTTCAGTAATCTCAAGTTTCTGCTCATCCCTTTCCTTTGTCACCCAAAATTCGGAGCCATATAGAGTAACAATGCAGGATGAACCATTGTGTTTTATGTTTTGTCTTTCAGATGGGGTGGCACACATTTTTTTTTAAATCAGAGAGATTTGCTATCCGCCACTTTGGCTAGCCGTCACTTATCCTGCAGACGTCGTCTCTACCAATATCTGTATTGTCTTGAATCAATGATCCAAGATACCGGAAGGTATTTGTTTTTACCAACATTCCATTATTAATCTGTAGTCCTTCACAACTCTGTTCATTCACGGAGAAATTGCAGTGTAGATATTCTTTTTTTATTATTTTTTTACTTATGTAAAGTCCATCTCTTTCCTACACATTCTGCTAGATGTCAAGTTTTTCTTGAAGTGCGCTTACAGTTTCAGCTACTAGAAATATATCAACAGCAAACAGCACGCACCATATAACCTCTTCCTGGAGGCGACTTGTCAGTGCGCCCATGAATATTACAAAAAGATATGGGCTGAGAGCCGATCCCTGAGGCAGACCAACGTTAACTTCTATCAACTGTAGTTCCGTATGACCTCTTCGTCGTCAGCCATCGTACATATCTTGGATAATGTTGATGTACGGATGTGGGGCATCTTTATTCATTAGAGTCCACCAGAGGAAGTCTCATGGGACTATCATAAGGCCTCTCTAGCCCTATGAAGACCATATGGAGATCTCTTCTATAAAGTTAGCACTTTTCCATCAGGATCCTTAGGGAAAGGATGGCATCTGCAGTTGACTTACCCGACTTAAATCTGAACTGATTTTTCAATGCTCTGGTCTCTTCCCCTGACCTCATTCCCACGAATCTCCCCCAAAGCTTCATAGAACGGTTTAACAGTTTGATTCTTCTGTAATTTCACCGACGGAGAATAGTGTTCAAACTGCGTTTATTCAAGGCATATATTAGAAGAGAACTCGAATGTGCGTAGAATGCTGTAGAATGAGCCCTCCTAGTCCTATTTTGACCGGCTCCCACTGGCCTATTCTTTTCCAGCTTGGCGAGTTCCTTAATTGTTTTCTCCTAAGTTTATAAATGAAAACAGGCTCCTAATTTAAGCTAGGGGCCTACTTGGTATGGGAAAATTTTTGAATTTTACTAAATGTAGACAATATTTTAAATAGCATACGATGGATAATATCCTGACCCTTTCCCAATCATTTAAGGCCAGCACTTCTTGGAATGAGCCCAGTTTTACGGCCGGCTGCCCTTCCCTATGCCAACCCTATACGGAGGGATGTATTCTATATATCTGTAGTAGTTGGTTGTGTGATGTGTTGTATATAGATGCGCATTATGATGATCGCATGCATCTGGTTTAAATATGCACCTTTTGCAACCAGGGTTACGCTACGAGTTGTGCAGGAAACAGAAGAAAGATGAAGCAGCGTGGAAAGAAAGGCAGGCGGAACGGAATTCAAGGTTCTTATTACTAAACTGTGACAAAGACGAGATTGCTGCAATGTCACAGGGGTTACGTGCCAGATGCGACCCGGCCATTATCGTGCCAATAGCGACCGAGCGGATAACCACCGTGCCGCATGCGACCCATCAATCACTTACAATTGATCTGCATTAAGGGCTGTCACCAAGTAGCTGATTGCTTATAAGTAGCTAACTTGGTCTTTTCTAAAATAAAGGTCTGACACCGTTGTTAGCAGGTTCGAGTGCCATTGGTCGAAAGAAAAATATAATCATGTTGCTGGCTTTACGTCCCAGTAACTACTTTTATGGTTTAAGGAGACGCCGAGGTGCCGGAATTTAGTCCCGCAGGACTTGTTTTACGTGCCAGTAAATCCACCGACACAAAGCTGACGTATTTGAGCACGTTCAAATACCACCGGACTGAGCCAGGATCGAACCTGCCAAGTTGGATTCGGAAGACCAGCATCTCAACCGTCTGAGCCACTTAGTCTGTATGAAAAAAAAAATCACCATCAGAATGTTTACCGGCAGGGTAGGAAAGTTGGTGGCAGACAGTTTCTAATCACTAGATTGCATGCCAAAAGCCGGGATTCAAATCCAAACCTCTTCGCAGTGTTCAAATGGAGTAAGGGGATATGATGCTGTTGATGGTGATTCGGCCGTCGGATGGCGACGTAAAGCATTGATCAGACCCCTTGGTATTATTCGAGAGGAGTAGGCTACGTGCCGAAACCTGGTTTCATCTCTCCTTACTTCATTATCATAACTCCACATCCAGACGCGCAGGCCGCCCAATGGAGTCAGGTAGAAAGACTTGCACCAGGCAAGCCGAACACGTCCTCGGACACTCCTGGTATTAATCGGACACGATAAATAAGTAGGCATAAGTAGTAAATAATTTCAGAGAATTAGGATCTTTTTTATTGCTAGTGGCATTACGTCACACCGACACAGACAGGTCTTAAGGCGATGATGGGATAGGAAACGGCTAGGAATGGGAAGGAAGTGGCCCTGGTCTTAATTAAAGTACAGCCCCAGCATTTGCCTGGTGTGAAAATGGGAAACCACGGAAAACCATCTTCAGGGATGCCGACAGTGGGATTCGAACCCACTATCTCCCGGATGCAAGCTCAGGGCCGCGCGCCTCTAACCGCATGGCCAACTCGCCCGGTAAAAACGTAAACGCATTACCATGTTTCGTATTGTAAAACGAGTTTCCCCCATAAGTGTTATGTAATGTAGGGGCAGTAGCTGCTTATAGGACTTATTGAAATGGCATTGCACTTCGTTTAGCTTACCTTATCTTGGGTGATGACACAACTTATCAAATGACAATTTGCTTGTCAACACCGGTCGCATCCGGCACGTTTACAGATTATGCGGTCGCTAGTGGCACGGGTCGCATGCGGCACGGTCGCAATTGGCACGCCACCGTCACAGGAATGAAACAACTTGGAAGGATATAATGAGGAAATGAAGAACAATGATGACAAATTTATGATATTTGAAGCCATTTTCTTTTCACTTTCGACGTTCGACTCAGTCAGTTTACAAAATGTTATGTTTCTCAGCCTGCCAAAAGCAATATATGCATGAATAAGAGACTTCCTGAGAGGAAATGATTAAACAAAATTTAAACATAAATGTAATAATAATGTTATTTTTTTACATCCCAATAATTAATTATGACTGTTTTGGGGGACGCCGAGGTGCCGGAATTTTGGTCTTTCATGAACGAAACTTATTTCAATTTGCTTTACGTCGCACCAACACAGATAGGTTTTATGCAGACGATGGGATAGGAAAGAACTAGGCGCGGGAAGGAAGCGGTCGTGGTCTTAATTAGCTGGTGTGAAAATGGCAAACCATGGATAAACATCTGCAGGACTGCTGACAGTTGGGTTCGAACCCACTATCTCCAGAATGTAACCTCACAGCTGCGCAACCTTAATCGCACGGCCAACTCACTCGATAATATATAATATTTAAGTTTATCTTAAATATTCTCTATTTAAAATCTATACGGAGAAGTTATTTGCTTTACGTCGCACCGACACAGATAGGTCGTATGGCGACGATGGGACAGGAAAGGCCTAGGAATGGGAAGGAAGCGGCCGTGGCCTTAATTAAAGTACAGCTCCAGCATTTGCCTGGTGTGAAAATTGGAAACCACGGAAAACCGTGTTCAGGACTGCCGACAGTGGAGTTCGAACCCACTATCTTCCGGATGCGAGCTCACAGCTACGCGGCCCTAACCGCACGGCCAACTCGCTCCGTGATCTATACAGATAGAGGAGGTCACAAGCACCATACGTAAGGGGAGACTGAAGTTGTATAGGCACCTCACAAGAATGAACTAGAGTAGATTTTTTTTTGCTAGGGGCTTTACGTCGCACCGACACAGATAGGTCTTATGGCGACGATGGGATAGGAAAGGCCTAGGAGTTGGAAGGAAGCGGCCGTGGCCTTAATTAAGGTACAGCCCCGGCATTTGCCTGGTGTGAAAATGGGAAACCACGGAAAACCATCTTCAGGGCTGCCGATAGTGGGATTCGAACCTACTATCTCCCGGATGCAAGCTCACAGCCGCGCGCCTCTACACGCACAGCCAACTCGCCCGGTTTAGAGTAGATTAACAAGGAGAATATTTTACATTTTCAAATTAAAAGCAACTGCTAAATGGGTAGAAGAAGAAAGAAGAAAAAACACGGAGGAAGTTGGCATCAATCCAAAATAAATCTTTAATAGAGATATGTTTCGAGGTAAAATTGATAAATTCAAGGCGTTCCAGGAAAAGCCAAATTTGAAGTCCAAGAACATGTGGTTAAAGGAGATGATGAAGAACAACAGTGAAATGATGATGAAGTTCTTGGAGAAGAAAAAAAAGGACTAACCAGCAAGTCAATTGTTTACTGTGGTCTTAAGTAGGCCAAAATTGAAGAAATAATAATACTTATAATAATGAAAACGGCTGAAATGTGCATTTATATTCAACATAAAATTGCTTTCTGGTGAAATGAGCTTAGAAAAGACAGGCTTTTCCTTGACATCCGAAGCTTACGAATAACATCTCATACTAAAAACAACGACCATACAAATACACATCCCTACACATAGAATTGGGATTAGGAAGGGCATCCGGGCATAAAACAGGACGTAATCCGCATTTGTTGCACAGTTCGAACCCCACCAGGGTGTAAGAAAATCGGTGGAAGAAGTATAATTGAGTCGTCTATTTGCAAAACCGGCCATCTCCCAAAAAAATTGAAATCCACTTTTTGTGCTCAATGTGTTCTCTGTCCACTTTTACACAAGGTAGTCAACTATTAGCTACAAGCTCGGCCTATATCCAGCTTATTTACTTCATCAAAAATTGGAGTTAGTTGCAAACACGGCCGTCCGTGTACAGTTATGAGCTGCAATACTGGCCATCTCCTCTGACACTAGAGGGCAGAAGAATCGCAGCAATTGTGTGGGAAAGAACAGCTTATTCATAGTGACTGTTGTAGGTGTTACAGTTCTCTTGTAAGGAAAGTTGTGGTTTTTATCACAGAACTGTGTAGCTATTGTAATTATATTGGGAAAAATGGACACTAAGGTTATGAAGTGACACCTGAAAGGGCCAGGAAAAGGCAATGAAATAGCATTCGCACTTTATCATAAGCTAAATACTACTGATATATCCAATGTTTCATTTCGCAAGGTGTTTTGCTGATGGATGTGGGAGGAAGAATAAAAATTCTGTTATGACATCAATGCTCTCGTTTTGGTTTGTCACAAAGGCACCTAAAAGCATAAAGGAAATTGAGTTAATTTTCCCTGTGACAGGCCATTCATTTTTACCATCCGATCGAGTTTTCGGGCTCATTGAAAAATAAGAAAATAGAAACTGTAATACAACCTGAGGAATTTCTTAACGTTCTTTCTCAGTATGGCAAATTATTTCATCTAGGAAAAGATGACAATGTTCCCTACTTTGACTGGAAAACAGAATGTACTTCTATTTTCAAGCTTACAGGGAAATGGCACTTCAAATTTTCTGCTGAGAAAAGGGTTATTTTGACCAAATCAAAAGGAGGCATTTCAGTGTTAAATCAAGGTGAACCCAACTACAGAATAGATGTTGGAACAAAATTAGGCATTTGTAAGAAAGGCAAAAATGTTCTGATGATGGATCCAAAAGTTATACATACTGGTAAAATAGTAAAGGATTTAAAGGCAAAAGATGTTATAATCTCTATTGACTAAATATTTTGGGACTCGGTGGAAAAATGTTAAAGTGCTTTAGTTTTACAAATAACTCATTGATAACAATAACCTTCCACAAAACAATCCATAAGATGAGGAAGATGCATGTGAGCACAGTGTGGACAACGGCATTAATGTTTAATTTAATATTTAATGTTTTTAACGTTTAATTTTTGAAAATTTAATTCTGTTTCATTGTGTGTAAATACATTGGCTTTTTATACGGCATTGATTTTTTAAGTTAACTTTTAAATAAAGCATTTTTTGTACATTTCGTGCAGACCCGGCCATCTCCAAATTTGAAATTTAAAAATTTCAAATAATTATATGAATAAAACATTGGCATTCTGTAACATTCCTTACAATGCTATTTATAAGTGATATAGCAAATACAAATAATTCTAAATCTCTTTATTTAGATATTATACGTTTTTTTTTCTCCTGAAAAATTTAACCATTTGGAGATGGCCGGTTTTGCAAATATACGACTCAATTGTTTTCCACTGGAATACGGCTACGTTACATCACTGATAACGCTACACAAACGTTACCGTTATTACTGACCCTGCATACCAGGAACCTACTGCGGTGATCTAGTTTTCCCCAGCAGCCAATAAACTCCTCAAGGTGAGCCTGTATGGTGTCGCTTTCTTTCTATCTGTCTCCCACTCCCAGAGTCGGAGACTTCCTCTATTACGTAACCGGAGCATTGAGTAACTGCAGCCAACTGTGGACGGAGAAATGTTACCAAAAGACAAGCTGATGAAACTAATTTGTGTGCAGCACAGTTGCACCTGAATACACCGGTAAAACCCAGTCCACATGCAATGTTTTGTTCAATGGTTAATCAGTATGTTGCAGGCGAGAAGTTTGTAAATCAGGAGCGTCCCACAAAATACGAAACAATGTTCAGTGAACTTTCTTCCAGGGAGTACCAGGAATCCATGAGGATTGAATTCCTTCACTATACAGTCGACCATCGATATCTCGAACCTCCATCACACGAATTTCTCGATTTCTCGAAGCAAACATTCCCTCGCCTGAAGCCAAAAATACCCTGTAATTCGAATTTTGTGCAACATTAAGTGCAATACGGTATTTGTAGCTGCCTCTGTGGATGCGTGGTAGAGTGTCGGCCTCCGGATCCCAAGATAGCGGGTTCAAACCCGGCAGAAGTAGTCGGATTTTTGAAGGGCGGAATAAAGTCCATTCGACACTCCATGTCGTACGATGTCGGCATGTAAAAGATCTCTGGTGATACATTTGGTATTTACCCGACAAAATTAATTAAATCTCAGCCATAGACGCCCAAGAGAGATCTGGTTTACTCTGTCTGCCATCTAGCGGACCTAGAGTAAAACGAAACTTCGAAATTGACGAGCAGACAGCCAGATGGCGTCAAATCGAAATGTCTGCAAACGGTAGCTGAGGCCATACGATGATTATTATTATTATTATTATTATTATTATTATCATCATCATCATCATCATCATCTGTTTACCCTCCAGGGTCGGCTTTTCCCTCGGACACAGCGAGGGATCCCACCTCTACCGCCTCAAGGGCAGTGTCCTGGAGCTTCAGACTCTTGGTCGGGGGATACAACTGGGGAGAATGACCAGTACCTCGCCCAGGCGGCCTCACCTGATATGCTGAACAGGGGCCTTGTGGAGGGATGGCAAGATTGGAAGGGATAGGCAAGGAAGAGGGAAGGAAGCGGCCGTGGCCTTAAGTTAGGTACCTCCCGGCATTTGCCTGGAGGAGAAGTGGGAAACCACGGAAAACAACTTCCAGGATGGCTGAGGTGGGAATCGAACCCACCTCTACTCAGTTGACCTCCCGAAGCTGAGTGGACCCCGTTCCAGCCCTCATACCACTTTTCAAATTTCGTGGCAGAGCCGGGAATCGAACCCGGACCTCCGGGGGTGGCAGCGAATCACGCTAACCACTACACCACAGAGGCGGACACATTTGGTATTTACCCGACAAAATTAATTAAATCTCAGCCATAGACGCCCAAGAGAGATCCGGTTTACTCGGTCTGCCATCTAGCGGACCTAGAGTAAAAGGAAACGTCGAAATTGACGAGCAGACAGCCAGATGGCGTCAAATCAAAATGTCTGCAAACGGTAGCTGAGGCCATACGATTATTATTATTATTATTATTATTATTATTATTATTATCATCATCATCTGTTTACCCTCCAGGGTCGGCTTTTCCCTCGGACACAGCGAGGGATCCCACCTCTACCGCCTCAAGGGCAGTGCCCTGGAGCTTCAGACTCTTGGTCGGGGGATACAACTGGGGAGAATGACCAGTACCTCGACCAGGCGGCCTCACCTGATATGCTGAACAGGGGCCTTGTGGAGGGATGGCAAGATTGGAAGGGATAGGCATGGAAGAGGGAAGGAAGCGGCCGTGGCCTTAAGTTAGGTACCATCCCGGCATTTGCCTGGAGGAGAAGTGGGAAACCACGGTAAACAACTTCCAGGATGGCTGAGGTGGGAATCGAACCCACCTCTACTCAGTTGACCTCCCGAGGCTGAGTGGACCCCGTTCCAGCCCTCGTACCACTTTTCAAATTTCGTGACAGAGCCGGGAATCGAACCTGGGCCTCTAGGGGTGGCAGCTAATCACGCTAACCACTACACCACAGAGGCGGACACATTTGGTATTTACCCGACAAAATTAATTAAATCTCAGCCATAGACGCCCAAGAGAGATCCGGTTTACTCTGTCTGCCATCTAGCGGACCTAGAGTAAAACGGAACGTCGAAATTGACGAGCAGACAGCCAGATGGCGTCAAATCGAAATGTCTGCAAACGGTAGCAGAGGCCATACGATTATTATTATTATTATTATTATTATTATTATTATTATTATTATTATTGTTATTATTATTATTATTATTACGGTATTTGTGGTTTGTGAGGAACAGTTAACAAGTAAAGAAAGTTTTGCAGTGATACTGGGAGCTAATATGATGGAAACAGAAAAACTAAAACTTCTAGCGACTCGCTGTTTCTCGGGTGTGAATAAATTACCGGTCAAGTACGAAAGCAACCCCTCGAAGTTGCGGATGACAAGCTCCATTTACAAGTATCGGCTGCGAGGTATTGCCGGGAAGTTTCAACGTTAAGGGATGAAAGGTCAACAGTAACAAACAGAAGAGACTAACGGATTTTTTTCCAAAGCTGTTAACAGAGGTGTGTTTCGTGTTTCACTACTGTATATACTGCATCCTATCTTCTGAAAAGTTACTATAATTAAAATTATGCCGTAAAAGATATTTTTCTATATTTCTAAATACTGTTAAAAATAATGTAGTCAGTATAAGGAGCCGGCACAAGTAAATGGAAACAATGCCAGGACTCAGGTAAGGGCTCTGTGGTTGCTAACCCGCGCTCCCAAGTTGAGAGCCCCTGGAGAACGTTTCAGTCACCTCTAACGACAAGCAGGGAGGGGATACCGTAGGTGTTATTCTATCGCTCCCACTCACAGGGGAGAGAAAGGTTCTTTGAGAAATGTAGAGGTGCGGGGACAACACAATTGAAAAAAAACTGTATTTTTTATGCACTCTGAGTAAATTTCGATAGAGGAATAAATGTTGACGCTTTTATCAACTTTACTTTACCGCGGGTGTATTCTACATGTGCGTCATCCACCCGCAGGGGGTAGTGTATTTAGTCCGCGAGATGTATTTTATTTCCCTCAAGTCCGCCGGCAAGCCGGTTAGGACCCCCCTATCCGTCACTTGGGACGCGCCACGTGGGAGTATCACCTCTCCCCCTACTACGCCAGCGTAGTAGGTTCGTGGTTTTCAAAATTTGATTGTGAAAAGTTGGGGTGCGAGTATTACTTGCATCAAGGTTGGTATGATGATCTTGACAGATAGGCCGTGACTTTAATTAAGGAACAGCCCCGGAATTTTCCTGGTGTTAAAATGGGAAACCACGGAAAACCATCTTCGGCTGTCGACAGTGGGTTTCCAACTCACTATCCCCCGGATGCAAGCTCAGAGCTGCATGACCCTAACCGCACGGCCAACTCACCCGGTATATCTGGTAATCTTAAATAATCTGGAAGAACAATTTGGTTACTTCTTCAATATTATGATGAAATGACTCATCTTGTTGGTGTCAAAGGAGGTTTATTTCACATATTTTCCTTTGGCATGGCTATTTGTTTCAAAGAACATTCGTCTTAGAAATAATGCTGTCCGAGTTCTTTACACTAGCGAGTGGCTGTATGGTCACGTAGTTGGGTTCGAACCCCACTGTCGGCAGCTCTGAAGACGGTTCTTCCGCGGTTTCCCATTTTCACACCAGGCAAATGCTGGGGATGTACCTTAATTAATATAGTATAATATACTCAAATCTATGAAAATAAAATAGAATGAAGCACAAAGTAAGAAGAATTCGGTAGAATGTTAGAGGGCCGTAGGTAGTTGTAAATTAAAATTAAACATATTAAATAATTTGATGATAGACGAAGAAACAGCGGGATCCAACAAAACTGAACGGTGGTCAGGGGAAGGATCTGAAAAACGGATAATATTGTAACCCTATTTTTGCATCGCTTGGAACACTCCTTTACAATTTCAATAGTAACAAGTGCTTCTTTAGTTTCCTCACCTCCAGTACAAACACGCCTGTGTTGTCTTCTCTTATTCTGTGGTAACTTGTCTCATGCATTGTTGACCGGAAACTAATGAACCATCAGCTCTTTAACCTTCCTATTTCTTACATCAATGCCGAGTGGAAATTGTAGGTCGTAACTGGAATGTTTACTGTTGAAATGCTGCTGTAAATTCCCACTCTTAACCTTAGAATACTAACGTTACCTAGGAGTTACGATTATCTTTGTTTAAACTTTATGATGTACAAATTAAAAATGTTTATACCTTAAAGTAATGTAAACAGTCTCAAGATGTACGAAGTTAAAATACAACAACAGCAGGTCTGATTTGATTGTTCATACGTCACACAAAACACAGTACATAGCATGGTGACTGTGTCCACAGAAATTGGTCGTCATTCTTCTCAACCGCCAACGGCCGTAGCCGTCTTGAAACACCGGATCCCGTGAGATCTCCGAAGTTAAGCAACATTGGGCGTGGTCAAAATCTGGATGGGTTGCCACGCGCTGTTGGTGGGGGGTCAGGGAATTGAGGAGCGGAAAGGAACTGGCCACTCTACCGTACGTAAACTCCGGCTCAGGCACACCTCTGCGGATGTTCGGACCTGCCTTCGGGCAGAATACACACCTTTACCTTCTCAAACACGGTGAGCATACTTGGGAAGCACTTGGAGTTGATTAAGCAGCGTTTCCGAGACAACTATTCTACTTTGTATTCGCGACGTTACACAGAAAAAGCTAACGCAGTTTATTACTATATACGGGTAATATTATATTGTACATCATCTATTTACGCGGGCAAATCAATAAGTACCTGCAATTTCTCTCTAATTGTCTTTAGGTTGGCTCGATGGCGTTGTATGCTCACCAGCCGCTAGATGGCACCGTTGTCTGCATCTGTCGTAGGTTTCAGCGTTATCAGATCAGTACAGCTTGCACTGTTGCGACGTGAAGATGGCTGCGCCACTTTCTGTTTGCACCAAGGAAGAACAGCGTTCCTTATTTTTTTTTTTTTTTTTTTTTTTTTGTGGTCTGAGGGTGTACTACAAGCGGAAATTCATATTGCAGTCACTTGTCCGTTATTCGGGATGATATCACTCACTTGTTCAATATTGGCATCATGGGCTGCAGATGGACGCCCGGATTTTTCCTCATCCTTCACGCTCGTGCGAAACTTTTTGAACTGTTCAATCCACTAGTAATCACTTCGCTGTGGCAAAACATTGCATCCGTATTGTGCTGACAGTCGTCTATGAATTTCCGCTTCTGGTACATCCTCAGACCACAAAAAACGGATTACAGAACACTGTTCTCCCTTAGTGCAAGCAGAGAGTGGCGCGGCCATCTTTACGTCGCAACAGCGCAAGCTGTACTGATCAAGGTTAATAGAGAACTGTAAGGTTAGTCATTCCGCGTTACGGGCTGCCATTGGTTGTCGCTGTGACGTCACCATGGAACATCGCTGGTAGCCGCTGACGGCAGACTGTATTAGCGCGCGGGTAATGTTTCACATTTTAATAATATACCGAAGTGATAGGCCTATTTTATAACGTTTGAACGTCATACAATGTATTCTATAGAAACATACATTCTGTATAAGATAAAGTACGTATAACATCGTAGCGCTACGAAATAAGAGGTACTTAGAAGTGCGCGATATGTTAGGTTTAAATCAACAGATTCGGGACAAATAAGACTATTTTTATTTACTGTTATTCACTCTTACCTCAGTGAAGATGATGTTGACGAAATGCATGGAATCTGCACCTCACTCTGACTGACAGATGGCTTTTATTTTATATCACAAACACTGTTAATTTGTTCAACACTTCACGGTGAAAACTTACACGATACATTGCGATATGTAATAACTTCAAGTCTTGGAACACTAGCACCAAATAAACGGTTTGTCTTTCTTTCCGCTAACATAAGTCTAGAAGAGTATCACAGTCTATACTGCTAATAAGAAGAGATGGCGTCTGACAGGTAAGGTTGGAGGGAGGAGCACTGCACGTGGCATTTCACGATGTTGCCACATTCCAGCATTCCTTTCTGTACATGCTCTTACCCCTCGCTTCCGGCTCACTTGTTCTCTCCGTCATTCTGACCACTGTGATCTGTTGTAGACTGCCTGGCCAGGCGGTGTCGTCCCATATTTTGCGATCACTCTTATACAATCAGGTTCTTATCAGTGACATACAAACAGTCAGGTTGCTGTGAGGGAAATCCTTACTGAAGGATTAGTACAGGAAGACATCCCTCAAGTAACTGGCGAAACTGGGAATCTTACGAATCGTATGTTGAAAGTCATTAAATTACTTATATTTACCGTTTGAGACTGATGCGTTTATATCGGGATTGACAGGGAATAAACAGGACTCAAATAAACCTTTTATGTACCGAGCTGGATAGCTGCAGTCGCTTAAGTGCGGCCAGTATTCAGTATTCGGGAGATAGTGGGTTCGAACCCCACTGTCGGCAGCCCTGAAGATGGTTTTCCGTGGTTTCCTAATTAATTTACACAGCATGTTTCTACTGCCGGATGCCCTTCCTGGCACCAACCTCAGTTGAGGAGCTAATGAAGACGAAATGTGTTATGGTGAATAAAATTGGGTAAGGGGTGCCTATGGATAGGAACTGTACCGGCATTTGCCTGGAAGTGTAGATATTAAGCCACAGAAAACTATTCTGAGAAGAGCCGACGGTGGGATTCGAACCCACGCGTTTCCCGAATGCAGAGCTTGGCTCCATAGCCACAGAGCGTTAAAACGCGCGGCCACTCGGTCTACTTTCATCTATATAAATAAAATTATAATTTTTGTCTGTACGCTTCGATTAGATGTACAAGATTCCAGAACTTAATGTTAAGAAAATGTTTAGATTACAATAAGTTGAAAAAATGACGATTCTATAATGATAGCGCGAAGAGAATATATTGCGTTCGGAAAATAGTGGGTTCGAATCCCATTGTCGGTAGCCCTGTAGATGGTTTTCCGTGGTTTCCTATTTTCACAACAAACACAACAAGCCAGGGTCGTTTCCTTCCCACTCCAAGGCCTTTCCTATCCCATTGTCGCCGTAAGACCTATCTGTGTCGCTGCGACGTAAATCCAGCGGTAAAAGAAACCCTTGTTACCAAACATCCTCACTTTTCCGTAAATTTCTGTAAGAGTATCCATTATATAAAGCTACGCCTTAATTAGCAGTCCCCTTGCTGCGTTAAAGTTGGGAAACCCTGACAGGCTGCTGAAAATTTTACAGTGATCGCAAATGAGACAAGAACTGGTCTTTCTTCACATTATTGTTTTCCACTGTAATGGAACTGGTCGCAAAGAGAACAAATTTTGCTCTGGAATGGAATTAAGGGAACATTCCTTTCCGATAAACTCGTAGCCTCCTCTTCAAAGAATTCTCTTGCAGCACATATCATTTCTCTTCCTTGGTGATGAATTGTCACACCATGGCCGGCGGTATTTTTTTCACGAGGTGGACGAGTCCTGGGCCTCCCTCTCCCTCGAGGAGAATTCATCGTACTCAAAATATAAATACAATGATTGCACGTGCGTACGTACGTAAATAGTATTTAAAATACAATTAGAAACTTACTAACGGCCACTCACACTGAACTGCTTGCAACAAGATCTAGCTCACAAGTGAAGTGAGAGGTTTGGCAACTCCCGGCAAGACGAGCCTCCCAGAAGTTTTATCTCCATGGCAACCGCAGTCGCCCCACCCTTGTTTCCATGGCAACCACACAGCCACTCCCTTTATCCCGCCTCGGCAGGCAGTAAACGGACCTCCCTCTACGAAATGTCACAAGCCATCTCTTATTATTAGCAGTATAGTATATTCACTATCTATCCGACTTTCATCAAAAGGGCTACAGTTCGATTCGTAGTCAATGAAAGCGAGACAGGGTATGAAATAAGTTCTTTTCCGAGTTCTGCGCATAAGGCAAAGGTCCCGTGGCTTTGCACACGAAGTTTAAAACAACAAATACAACGGTAACGAACATTTGACATTTACTTTGGTGATAAATGCCACATTCTCGTTTTTCGCTTACGGGCAGCCTCTTTGCCGGCTGAGTGGCTCAGACGGTTAAGGCGCTGGCCTTTGACCCCAACTTGGCAGTTTCGATCCTGGCTCAGTCCGGTGGTATTTGAAGGTGTTCAAATACGTCAGCCTCTTGTTGGCAGATTTACTGGCACGTAAAAGAACTCCTGCGGGACAAAATTCCGGCACCTCGGCGTCTCCGAAAACCATAAAAGTAGTTAGTGGGACGTAAAGCAAATAACATTAATTAATTTAATTATTATTACGGGAAGCCTCTATTTTTTTATTTATGTTTTGCAGCTAACCAACGCAAACGAAGTAAGGTTCGGATCTTAGCACATGATTTCAAGACTTGTGGATGGACGTCAGGAAAACGGCTTTTCAACTTCACAAACATATTGTTCACAACTTCTGGTTCCCTGTTCAAATCTGTTCGTCCGTGAACTTCAGCAAATATCAGTTCGAATTTAGTGATAATTTCCATAAAACTATCGGAAGGCACGAGCAAACCTCCCCGAAACAGCACGTGTACCCACCCCAGACTTGGGTCATCAGGTGGTATCAACAACTCTCCTGTAGGCGTGCCCAGGGACCTGTGAAATTTTCGGCAGCGATATGCGATGAACCCTGCAACGTATATGAATCCCTCCACACTACAGTCAGTATTTTCCTGTAAGGATAGATCATCACTATCAACAGCTGGCAATTCAGTGTCATTAATATCCCTGTCACCCTCAGTCATCGCCAGAGCTTGTCATATCCGGGAGGATGTTGCCAAACATAGCCGATGTAACAAATTCTCCTCCTTCGGCAGGAGCTACAGGTGACTCATTGGAATGAGGAATATCGCTGGAATTGGCTCCTAACAACAACAGTCTGATGCTATTTTTCACATCAGGTGGAGATGGATGATCGTAAAAATGCCCAAGACCTCTTAGGCGCGAAAATAAAATTTCCAGGCAATCTTGATTCACACTTGCTGTGAGAATGTATTTAATATAATTAATGTTATTTGTTTTACGTCCCAATAACTACTCATTTACGGTTTTCGGAGACGCCGAGGTGCCGGAATTTAGTCCCGCAGGAGTTCTTTTACGAGCCAGTAAATCTACCGACACGAGGCTGACGTATTTGAGCACCTTCAAATACCACCGGACTGAGCCAGGATCGAACCTGCCAAGTTGGGGGAGAATGTATTTAACGCCGAAAGATTCCATATATTTGAACAGCACAAACGAAAAAAGAAACTAGGTCCTCTGACACTCTTTTAAACACCCACGCACTTTAAAGGTAAACAAATACATCCGATACATGTGATAACTGAAGAATTTGCCTCGATCTACCCTGGTCCCGCGTGACTAGCTGTTCCACCGTGACGTCATGCTCTAAGCGAGGAAAATGCAACACCTTCTGCGCACGGCTGAGTGCACCCCCCTGGCTGAAACCTACGACAGATACAGACAACGGTGCTATCTAGCGGCTGGTAAGCACACAACGCCATACAGCCTACCTAAAGATAATTAGAGCAAAATTGCAGGTACTTATTGACTTGCCTACTTTTTTTTTTTTGCTAGGGGCTTTACGTCGCACCGACACAGATAGGTCTTATGGCGACGAGCCTACTTATTATGCTGTATTTTGTACATTTGCTCATTAAATTTCATGAACCTTATACTTCATCCTTATCAGAACTTCGAACGGTTTATTCAGTGAACTGAACTTATAGTAGCTACGAAGCCTGGTTCATTTTTCACCACGCCATCGCGAAACACTGTCAAGGTACGGCGCTGGTTTTCTTGTAGTCCGAGACTGAAGTGCTCCGTGTGTCGACACACTGCTTCGAAGTAATTCGCTGTGCCGTATCGATTTTTTCCATACAGTCAGCAATGTCACTTCGCCATCTCTACAGCGAAGAGGCTTAAGACAATTGAAAATCCAAGTTAACCCTCAGTGCCATCTTTGGAGAAAATACTGTCCTAGGCCAGGATACGTTTCAGTCATGAAAATATTTTTCCTACTTTTAATTGCAGATTTCCTATTCTTTCATACTCTTGACAATGTATAAACCGTGTAGATCCGGAAGAAAAGCATCGAGGTCCGAATTCGGACCGAAGTCCACCATTTGAAGACTCCTGTTACAGAGCATCCGGGGAGAAGCTAGACTACAGGTCTTATAGACTTAGTGCGTTCAATTGTTGCCACAGAACCTCATACACCGTCGCTTGGACACTCGTTGTTAAGTACAGTCATGTTCCATTGCTCCACGAGGTCGGGTATGAGGTGAGATGAATCTTCGTAATGGGTTTTTACCACCGAATGCCCTTCTAAACGCAGAGGAGTTAACGAGTTGAAATTAATGACGTGACATATGACAGCAGGAAGAGAGAGGGTGAAACCAGATGCCGGCACATAGCCTATTCCTGTCGAATAACACCTACAGTTCGCTCAAAGCTCGACGTCTCCATCCGACGGACGAATCACCATCAACAGCGTCATAGGCTCTCACTCCAGATGAACACTGCGAAGAGGTTTGTAATCGAACACAGGCTTTTGGTACGCAATCGAGGGATTGGAAATTGTATAGCACCACCTCTCTTACCCTCTCGGGCAATATTCGGACAGTGAAAATTCTTTCGACCAACAGGAATCGAACCGGCTAATTACAGTGTCAGACCGTATAGACCAGGGCCTCTCAGAGTACACGCATCATGCACCTGGTGCATGCACTGTGCACGGTGCAAAAGACGACTTGGCTTGGTTTTACCAGAGTGCAGACCCCCACTCCTCGATTGGAACAATAGCGATGTCTATCTCTTTCCCTACGCCTGTCTCGCTCTTCCTCACTTGCTCTGTAACGCTCCAAATCCGAGCCCAGTTGAGCCGAGCTTAGCCGAGTAGCCAGAGACGAAGCGTTGGTCCGAGCCGAGCCGAATGGGACCGATGCACAGTGCACAGGAACTCTGCGCCTCAATTTGCACGCGTGAGATTTTGAGCGTTTGAAAGGCCCTGGCATAGACCTTAATGATCATGGCCACAAGGCGGACTTCGTTGTGAAGTACAGTAAGCACATACAACTACACATCCCCTTGAGCAGGAGATCTTGCGAGTCTTTGAGGATGGAGCCCTACCTAAGATGAATTCTAATGCTGAAAACGGCACAAACACAAACACAAGCCCCCGGGACAGAAAAGTTACCTAATAAAAGTTAAAATCCCAGGTCCGGTCGAAAATCGAACCTGGGACCCATTAAACCAATTTTTTTTACAAGTCCCTTTACGTCGCACTGACACAGATAGGTCTTATGGCAACGACGGGACAGGAACGGGCTAGAAGTGGGAAGGAAGCGGCCGTGGCCTTAATGAAGGTATATCGCCAGCATTTCCCTGGTTTTAAAATGGGAAATCACGGAAAACTATCTTCAGGGCTACCGACAGTGGGGTTCGAGAACACTATCTCCCGAATACTGGATACTGGTCGCATATAAGCGATTGCAGCTGCAGAGCTCGGTCATTGAACCAAAGGCCAGTATATTAAGCATTCAGCCATGGGCAATAATAATAATAATAATAATAATAATAATAATAATAATAATAATAATAATAATAATAATAATAATAATAATAATAATAATACCGAGCTCGATAACTGCAGTCGCTTAAGTGCGGCCAGTATCCAGTAATAGGGAGATAGTGGGTTGGAGTCCCACTGTCGGCAGCCTTGAAGATCGTTTTCCGTGGTTTCCCATTTTCACAGCAGGCAAATGCTGGGGCTGTAACATAATTAAGGCCACGGCCGCTTCCTTCCAATTCCTAGGCCTTTCCTATCCCATCGTCGCCATAAGACCTATCTGTGTCAGTGCGACGTAAAGCAAATAGCAAAAAAAAAAAAAATTAATAATAATAATAATCCAAGAAGAAATCAGGCAGTAAGTAGGCGGAAGAAAGAAAATAACACCAAGAAAGGATGGATAATTTTGGGAAGACAAGAAGAAGGAAACTGTTACATCCGGTCCTAAGATGGAGTAATCGAATGAATAATGATATAAATGCCATATTTTCTCAACCTGTTAATAAAATTAGAATTAATCAATGCAATTTCATTATATCAACGAACGTTTAAGACTTATTTATCGAATTACCCTTCCTTGAGTACCAACAATTGAACGTTAATATATCAAAATACAAATAATCATGCATTTAACGATTGCATCTGGACGAACAGCGACGGGATTCAAACTCGGAAACTTGAGCAAAGCCGATTCACATAGTTTGTCAGGTTGGACTTGAACGTGCTTTCTAAGAAGATTACAGCCTCCCAGACCTATTCTGGTACGTGGCATTCATACGAAGGAGCGAATGAGGGACAGCGAGATTAGACTAATTATGTACTGAGTAAACGTAACCTATCAGTTCTAACCTTCATAAGAATTTTTTGAAGGCTCTTTCCACTTTTTAAAAGAGCTTTTTATCTTGCCTCTTCTGCATAATAGCACATGTATTGCAAAAAATGACCTGTTTATTTCTACACAGCCTGGGTGTGCTAAATATTTTTGTACCACGGCGACCATGACATAACCGGCTTGACATTGTAACGCCACGTTTCACCAGTGGAGAAAGAAATGCCTTTCTACTGCTGCCCCAGGATCAAGAGCATTGCACTACCATTCACGGTTCATTAGCAATTCGTAGTCATTAAGATTTTAATAACGACACCGCTCAGAATTTACATACATGTCAGATAATAATAATAATAATAATAATAATATACGGTCCACCTCTGAGGTGTAATGGTTAGTGTGATTAGCTGCTACCCCTGGAGCCCCAAGTTCGAATCCCGGCTGTACCACGCAATTTGAAAAGTGATGCGGGGCCTGGAACGGGCTCCACTCAGCCTCGTGGGGTCAACTGAGTAGAGGGAGGTTCAATTCTCACCGCAGCCATCCTCGAAGTGGTTTTCGGTGGTTTAACACTTCTTCTCTAGGCGAATGCAGGGATGGTACCCAACTTAAGGTCACGGCCGATTCATTCCCTCTTCCTTGTCTATCCCTTCCGATCTACCCATCCTCCCCACAAGGCCCCTCTTCAGCAAAACAGGTGAGGCCACCTGGGCGAGGTACTGGTCCTCCGTCGCAATTGTATCCCCGACTCAAAACCTCCCGATCCAGAACACTGCCTTTGAGGCGGTAGACGTGGGATCCCTCGCTGAGTCCGAGGAAAAAAAAACCTGGAAGGTAAACTGCTTAAGAAAGAAGGAAATAAAGAAATAATAATAATAATAATAATAATAATAATAATAATAATAATAATAATAATAATAATAATAATAGAGCCTCCGTGGCTCAGGCGGCAGCGCGCCGGCCTCTCATCGCTGGGTTCCGTGGTTCAAATCCCGGTCACTCCATGTGAGATTTGTGCTGGACAAAGGAGAGGCGGGACAGGTTTTTCTCCGGGTACTCAGGTTTTCCCTGTAATTACTCATTCCAGCAACACTCTCCAATATCATTTCATTTCGTCTGTCAGTCATTAATCATTGCCGCGGAGGAGTGCGTCAGGCTTCCGCAGCCGGCACAATACCTATCCTCGCCGCTAGATGGAGGCTTCATTCATTCCATCCCTGACCCAGCCAAATGACTGAAAACAGGCTGTGGATTTTCATTTCAGTAATAATAATAATAATAATAATAATAATAATAATAATAATAATAATAATAATAATAACAATACACTGGCGGAAAAATTATCCAAACGCCAAGAAAGGGTTGTGCTAGATTAGAATGGTAGGCGTGTTTATACATCTGAAATATGACGATGATTCAAATTTCCCGGAAATCGCATTAGCGTGGCGCTAGTAGCGGCCCTATGACGCTGCACATCCGGTTTGCATTAAATACGGGCTGTACTGTGCGAGAGTGTTAGTTACCTGTGAGACTGGACGGAGTGATTGTGAGTGAGTCAAGAATGCCTTCAGTACGACGAATATGAGGCTAGTATCAACAGCTCACTGCGGTTGAACGAGGCCGTATAATACGGCTACGTGAAGGTGGGTTTTGCTTCCGCGCTATTGCAGATGCCCTTCGTGTTATGTTAAGAACTATGATGCAATCGGATTGGCGGAGAAAATTTTTCATTTCGACAAAAAGGGGTTGCTTTCTTACTTCTGGGTGTGCGATTCAAATTGACGAACTTACCGTAATTGCTTTGCTCCAGGGATGAGAAGGGGAGGGAAGGGAAGTGGGGTGTATGATGGAGACAGAGGTAACGCTCCGTGCGTATGCACAAGTTTCCTCGTTCGACTCGCACATGATTGTTCTTGTATCTTACAGACAATATTCAGAGTTCGTTTATTCAACAGACATTCAAAGGAAAGAAAAACCAACCTGGAAGTCTTAAGGGAAGTTAAAGAAGAGGGAAGATTTTTAAGCGAAACGGAAAACAGGAAATTAAAAATTATTGGACATGTCATCGCACACAATATTTTCATCACTAACATAGTTGAAGGGAAAATGCTGGGAAAAAAAGGGAGAGGACTAGGATGTAGTATTTGGACGACATCAAGAAGAGGTTAGGTTGTGACAATTACATGGAACCGAAACGAATAGCTAATGAAAGAAAAGAGGGGTTGCATCGACAAGACATTAGCCTTTAGAATATTGATTGATTGTCAGTCAAAGAAAGCACCAGATTGTTTCTCCTCTCGTTTGTCGGTCGGAGTAACGTTCTTTATTATTTAACATGCTCAAACATGAAACTCTGCCGCCACAGGTGTTCAATATGTCCCCTTCTCACTTCGATGCGCAGTTCATAACGGTGCAGTAGTGACCTTTGTACTCAGTTCAGGATGTCTGGTGTGTCGCGAACGACCTGGAAAGCTGCCTGTATTCTTGGTAAAAGTTCATCATCTCTTTTTACGGGGTTCGCACACTAGTGAATGTGTGTAGAACAAACTGTACACTGCCTACTGGGGCTGGGAAGCAACTATGCACAACGAACGAGAACTTAGCATTCGCACAGAGCATTAATTCTGTCTCCCACTTCCCACTTCCCCTCCCTTCCTTCCCCTGACGCACAGCAACAGCAACACGCCAAGTTCGTCACCTTGAATCGCGCGACTGCACCATTGTTTATAAAATAACACTACGAGCATCCCTGATTTATTGCTTGTTGTTTTAAGGGGCCTAACATCGAAGGTCATCGGCCCCCTGATTTATTTGTCGATATAGTTCTGATACAATCCGTACAGCAATACCATTTAAATAGCAGTTGAAATTTCACAATGCTTATTCGAAAATACACTTTTATCTTCAGGGCGCCTCAGCGATTGACACAATGTAGAAAAAAAATCATCATTTAAATTTCTAGATAAACGAAGTCAACTCAAAATCCCTGATTTTGTTTTTGCTCTTCCCTTTCTGCACCTTCAACCAGCAGAGCAACAGCTAACATGTGATTCATTAGTTGTGTTCGGCTGGGCCAACGCTTCCCACACAATTGACAGGCAGGTTTTGACGACTAGCTGGCGAAATAACGAGGTGCGCTTCCGAAAGGTATGAGCGCATGCCTGAAAAATTCTTCTCGGAATTTCCTCTCTCCGCGTCTCCCTTCCGGTAAGTGCATACGACGCTGACCGAATGGTTACGTGCCAGATGCGACCGTGCCGGATGCGACCCGGCTATTATCGTGCCAATAGCGACCGAGCTGATAAGCATCGTGCTGCATGCGACCCATCAATCACTTACAATTGATCTGCATTAAGGGCTGTCACCAAGTGGCAGATTGCTTATAAGTAGCTAACTTGGTCTTTTCTAAAATAAAGGTCTGACACCATTGTTAGCAGGTTCGAGTGCCGTTGGTCGAAGGAAAAATATAATCATGTTGCTGGCTTTACGTCCCAGTAACTACTTTTATGGTTTAAGGAGACGCCGAGGTGCCGGAACATAGTCCCGCAGGAGTTATTTTACGTGCCAGTAAATCCACCGACACAAAGCTGACGTATTTGAGCACGTTCAAATACCACCGGACTGAGCCAGGATCGAACCTGCGAAGTTGGAGTCGGAAGACCAGTATCTCAACCGTCTGAGCCACTTAGCCTGGATGGAAAAAAAAATCACCATCAGAATGTTGGCCGGCAGGGTAGGAAGGTTGGTGGTAGACAGTTTCTAACCACTAGATTGCATGCCAAAAGCCGGGATTCAAATCCAAACCTTTTCGCAGTGTTCAGATGGAGTGAGGGGATATGATGCTGTTGATGGTGATTCGGCCGTCGGATGGTGACGTAAAGCATTGAGCACACCCCTTGGTATTATTCGAGAGGAGTAGGCTACGTGCCGAAACCGGGTTTCATCTCTCCCTACTTCATTATCATAATCCCACATCCAGACGCGCAGGCCGCCCAAGGGAGTCAGGTAGAAAGACCTGCACCAGGCAAGGAATGGGAATGGGAAGGAAGCGGCCCTGGTCTAATTAAAGTACAGCCCCAGCATTTGCCTGGTGTGAAAATGGGAAACCACGGAAAACCATCTTCAGGGCTGCCGACAGTGGGATTCGAACCCACTATCCCCCGGATGCTAGCTCAGGGCCGCGCGCCTCTAACCGCATGGCCAACTAGCCCGGTGGGAAAAGACGTGAACGAATCACCATGCTTCGTGTTGTTAAACGAGTTTACCCCAGAAGTGGCTGCCTCTGTGGATCCATGGTAGAGTGTCGGCCTCCGGATCCCAAGATAGCGGGTTCAAACCCGGCAGAGGTAGTCGGATTTTTGAAGGGCGGAAAAAAGTCCATTCGACACTCCATGTCGTACGATGTCGGCATGTAAAAGAACTCTGGTGATACATTTGGTATTTACCCGACAAAATTAATTAAATCTCAGCCATAGACGCCCAAGAGAGATCCGGTTTACTCTAGGTCCGCTAGATGGCAGACAGAGTAAACCGGAACGTCGAAATTGACGAGCAGACAGCCAGATGGCGTCAAATCGAAATGTCTGCAAACGGTAGCTGAGGCCATACGATTATTATTATTATTATTATTATTATTATTATTATTATTATTATTATTATTATTATTATTACCCCAGAAGTGTTATGTAAAGTAGGGGCAGTAGCTGCTTATTGGACTTATTGAAATGGCATTGCACTTCGTTTAGCTTACCCTATCTTGGGTGATGACACAACTTGACAATTTGCTTGTCAACGCCGGTCGCATTCGGCACGGTTACAGATTATGCGGTCGCTAGTGGCACGGGTCGCATGCGGCACGGTCGGATCTGGCACGCCACCGACCGAATGATGCCAAGTGGGAGCTAGCGACCCGAGCGCTCAAGAAAACATGCACGGATAGTAAGATGACCGGACAAAAATATTAGTCACCTTAGTGCGCACGCAAAGTTCGTTGAGCCTGTCCAGATGGCGCAGCGAACGAGTCCTGTACTCACCCGCACGCGCACTACCTCTACATCAGCATAACGCAATAGCGATCAGTGAGACACTGATGTTTCAAGCGGGCAGTGTACGTCAGCATGGGTAGAAGTAAGCAAATGCAGTAAAGACAATACGCGACACTCAGCGAGATATCGTGGGACAACTATTAGAGCTCTCTCTAGCGGGTAGACCTGAGAACTACTGATCCTGTCATAAGAGCACGAGTATTTGTGTGTGAAGTTTTTGGTGTTATTCATGCGTTTTCAGTGAGTTGACTTAATTATACTGCTAATAATAAGAGTTGGCGTCTGGCATTTCTTAGAGGGAGGTCCGTTTACTGCCTGCCGAGGCGGGATAAAGGGAGTGGCTGTGTGGTTGCCATGGAAACGAGGGTGGGGCGACTGCGGTTGCCATGGTGATAAAACTTCAGGGCAGCTCGTCTTGCTGGGAGTTGCCAAACCTGTCACTGTCACTGATAAGAACCTGATTGTATAAGAGTGATCGCAAATGGGACGACACCTCCTAGCCAGGTAGTCTACAACAGATCACAGCGGTCAGAATGAAGGAGGGAACAAGTGAGCCGGAAGCGAGGGGTAAGAGCATGTAGAAAGGAATGGTGGAATGTGGCAACATTGTGAAATGGCACGTGCAGTGCTCCTCCCTACAACCTTACCTGTCAGACGCCAACTTTAGTTAAGTCTAGTATAAATAGTAGCGCGTGTCATTCCTTGATATCTCCTCTCAACATGAGGGGAAAGGTATGTGCTGTGTTTGGCTGTAGTAACTATGAAGTAGAGAAGAATGCGCGGTCTTTCTTTCGCTACCCTCGTGACAAGAAAATGTAAGTAATATTGTGTTTGCATATACAGGGTGGCCCACTTAAACGTTTCACCGCAGATACATCTGGAACAACAAGGGATACTGAAAAATGACTTTCACCGGCATGAAGGCAGGGAAGGGGCTAATTAACGTAAATACTATGAGCCAGTTTAAAACGTAGGAAAAAAGTATTTTTAACATCAACTTACGTTTTTTTTAAATGGACACCCTATATTATTTCGTAAGCAATCGTTAATATGAAAAATCACATAAGTAATAGCGTTTGTTTCATCGCAATAGGTCAGTTACATTCCGAGATATTGCAACGTGAAGTTGAAGCTTGAAATAAACGAAACGCGCAGCAGTTGCACATCCCGAGAGTCAAGCGCGAACCTCATGGTCCTCTTACTCACGATATGATCTGCGCTGAAAAGTGTAAGTGGGCCACCCTGTATATTCTTCCAGTGACAAAGATATTTTTATAGTACTTCATAATCTTCTGACCTGCTCGACCCATATTTTAACTGGCTTAAAATATAATACGCATATTTTATTGTATAGTGCAGCAGTTAACCTTCAATACCGATGTGTTGTTGTAGGTGTGATCTGTGGGTTTTGAAATGTCACAGAAGTGATTTGGATAAGGTGTACAAGAAAGAAAGGATGATACGTTTATATAAGAATTATAAGATCTGTTCAGATCATTTCCAGGCCAGCGACTTTAGAAATCCTCGACTATACAGCCAAGGGTATGTTACATTTTTACTCTAATTGTACGTAAATATTCCTCAGAGCATCACTATCGACAACATTTTCATACTTTTCTTTCTTTTATCCCTCTTCTCAGATTAAAGCCGGGATTTTATAGATTTTCTTTCTGTTAGTAGGCTTCATGTTAAGAGGAAAATTGTCCAGCTTTTAAATGTTAATTCATTGCATCATGTGTCTGAGAAATGTGCCGATATTTTTATTGATAAGTGTCTTAATGTGATGTTAAAATGTTTTTTAAATGAGAAAAAAAAGACACATATAACCGTAAAAGTTCAGGCAGGAATGCTACAGCAAAAAGTGTAATGCATAAATGAAAGATCAATCCATTTCACAGCAGTCCATTTCACATCTTGTTTATATGTCTAATTTCAGTCTTTAAATAATAACCTTTTAAGTAATTCTTCATTCATTTATCCAGAATTGCTTTAGCAACTTCGAAGTTAATATCTCAATAATACTTTCTTTCTAGACGTAATTTATTTATCCATTTTCGTACATGCATTTCCATTGATATTTGAATTTAGCGCGAGTTTTCAGGTCAAGTCACTAGGAGCGCCACCGTCGAATTGTCTCCCATTTTAACAAGGCTAAATCCGTAAGTGTCGCGTATTGTCTCTGCTGTATTTGATGTAAGGTTGTGACACAATGCAAAAAGGGGCACTCATATTTGGCTGTGCTCATGGCCATACGGTGTGTGAAGTTGCTATGTATATTTGTTGGCGTTTCGCAGCGGACTGTTCAACGTGTCTACAAGAGTGGTGTACTACACGTGGCCACGAAACTCGACGTCAGAATTGTGGTCGGAAAAAGATCCTGACTGAGAGGGACCGGAGACGCGTTTCACAGCTTTTGAACCAAAATCGCTTCCAAAACCGTCAGGAATTGCTGCAGTCAGTGAATGAAGTTCCATCCCAACCTGTTGGCGAGAGAACATTGCGACAAGAAATGGATGCAATGAACATTTGGAGTCGGTCAGCTGGCAAGAGGCCATTGCTCACACACGCATATAAAGCTCCGCGTTTTCAAAGGGACATACATCATCGAACGTGGACAGTTGCTGACTGGCGGAATGTAACGTGGACTGACGAATCATGTTTTCGCATGTATTCCAATAGCATACGTCATCGAGTGCACCCAAGGCCAAACGAAACAATTCATCCTGAATGTGTGCAAGGTCAGGTTCAAGCCGAAGGTGGATCTGTGATGTACTGGGGAGTGTTTTTCGTATCATCGATTGGGCAGCATGTTTATTTAAACACTCTGGAAGATCAGGTCAACATCTGCATGATGAATATGCTACTGATGCCCTGATTTTTCAAGATGATAACAGCAAAGTTCACCGGGCTAGACGCATATGTGACTGGATTTGCGAACACTCTCCCACCCTATTACATCTTGATTGGCCTCCTAAATCACCTGAACTGAACCCTATTGAAAATTTGTGGGACATGTTGGAAGAGCGGGTAAAACGCCGCTTTCAGCATTCCCGCAAGTTGGTAGAACTGCGAGATCAAATCCTCAGCGAGTGACTTAACCTGGATGTGACGTACCTGAACAACCTTGTGAACTCACTTCCTAAACGAATCTAGGTGGTTATCAAGTCTAGAGGTGGAGTTACAAGGTATTAATAATAATAATAATGTTATTTGTGTTACGTCCCACTAACTACTTGTTAAGGTCTTCGGAGACGCCGAGGTGCCGGAATTTAGTCCAGCAGGAGTTCTTTTACGTGCCAGTAAATCTACCGACACGGGGCTGTCGTATTTGAGCACCTTCAAATACCACCGGACTGAGCCAGGATCGAACCTGCCAAGTTGGGGTTAGAAGGCCAGCGCCTTAACCGTCTGAGCCACTCAGCCCGACACACGGTATTAAAATGATGCTTGTAATGATATCTCCAGGAATGACTAATTTTCTGGCCCAACCCCACTGTCGGCAGCCCTGAAGATGGTATTCCGTGGTTTCCCATTTTCACACCAGGCACATGCTGGGGCTGTACCTTAATTAAGGCCACGGCCGCTTCCTTCCCATTCCTAGGCCGTTCCTGTCCCATCGTCGCCATAAGACCTATCTGTGTCGGTGAGACGTAAATCCACTAGCAAAAAAAGAGTTTTTTGCCCAGGGGCTGCCTGGCCGAGGCGGTAAAGGCGTGCTCGGTTCGCCCGCAAGAACGTGGGTTCGAATCCCCGTCAAGAAGTTGTAAAATTTAAGAAGCGAGATTTCCACTTCCGGAGGTGCATATGGCCCTGAGGTTCACTCAGCCTATATCAAAAATGAGTACCAGGTTAATTCCTGAGAGCAAAAGCGGCCGGGCGTGGAGCTAACCACTCTACCCCATCACGTGCCGAGGTTAACAATGGTGGAAGCCTTTACCTTCCACTCCTCCAAGACCCTTCATGGCCTGTACGGAGGTGACTTTGCTTGGCTTTTTTTTTTGCCCCGTGACCTTATGTACACTTCCACGCGTTGCTTCTCTCAGCATGCTGAGTAAACATTTTCTATTTTGTACATACAAAATAAAAGCAATTATTTTATTAACAGAACCTCTGCAATGAACGGGGAATCCCGTTAGTATTTTACACACCTACGCGACTAGAAAGGACTCTTTTATTATTCTATCCCACTCACTACTATTACTAGAGAGAAAACTAGCGAAATATTTCGCATGCATTTTAATGTACTCACTCACACAAACAATCCGTGGTCCGCATTGCAACATCACCTACCTGTAACATAAACAGAGAGAGAAAGAAAGATCAGTTACAAGACAATAGAACACATTAGTATGTAGCAGTGGCCTGAATATGCAACAACACGTCATTCTAATAATGAGCTTAACTACCACCGGGCACGGTGCATTCTGATCAAGGAACGTCACTGAAAGACGTGCGTGGGTGAAGTTCACGTAACGAAGGAAGCTCGACGGCTACTACACTGAGGTATTCTATGCCTGAATACATTTACGCCAGAGCACTGTTTAAATAATGGAAAAGAACGACGGAGTGATACTCAGAAAGAAAAGTGCATGAACAGACCACGTAATAAAATAAACAGAGGCAGGAAGTGGGAGAAACACAAAGGGCAAAGAAGAAAAATACAAAAGGGCAAGAACAATCTCTGCCTGTATTGAAATCAGAATTACAAATCTGATTATATCACTCTGGTAGTTAAAAAGATATCCTATGCAAATTGACCTCGATATGAATTTACAAAAATCAAATGTAATAATATTTCAGAATGGTAGATTGAAAAAAGAAAAAAGGATCACACTTAATACAATGAATGGGATTTCAATATTCTTAATTGATGAGGACGAAAAATGATATCTAGGTGTCAACTTTAAAGAAGACATTTTATTAGATGAACCAGTGAAGAATAAATTAGGGGAAGTCCTTGTGATTTGGACCACTTAAGTTTAAATATCAGTAACTCTACTCACCATAATGAACATTTCTCAAATTCTATACACGATAATTAGTACAATGTATCAATGTCTTTCACAAGATGTCGCCAGCATATCGGGTATACTTACAAGATCAACGGTTCCGTCTTGAAGGAAGTCGAACAAAAGATGGATTTAGGTATTCAGTTCAATATAGATTTGAAATTTGGAAGTCATATTGAATATATAGTTAATAAAGCCTATAGAAATTTGGGTTTCATATTTCGAAATTCCTTAAATTTTCAACGTACAACGTTATTTATTTTATACAACTCTTTAATAAGACCGAAACTAGAATATGGTACTATTATCTGGAGTCCTTCAGACACTAAGTAAATCAAATTAATTGATAAAGTACAAAAGCAATTCTTAAAGTATGTGTACTGGAAACAGTCACACGAGTACCCGATATTTCTGTCCTACTCCACAATGTTATCACACATTGGTGTTAAAACTTTGGAACAAAGATGTAAACAGTCCATGATGTTATTTTTGTATAAAATATTGAATAGTAAAATTGATGATGAAGAGTTACTTGGAAGGATACCACTTTACGTTCCTCGGAAATCTGGCAGGTTCAAGAATTTGTTTTACATTAAGAAATGCCGCACAGAAGCCCATAAGAATTCTCCTCTTAATAAAATTCTGAAACTTTATAATACATTAAATACATACAATTTGGATATCTTTTTCATGAATCGAATCAACTTTGAACTGGCGTGTGATACTTTCCTATACTGCACATACTGTTGAATATTATCTCTGTTTTCTGTATATGTTTTTTATTTCATTCTTCTAGTTGTTCTTTTATTTCTCTTCTATTTGAATTCACAGTTTTCAAATGACCTATAAATTAAACATTTTATTTCTCTTTTAGAATATTATTTTGGATAATGTGTCATGTTTAATACTAAGACTGTATAACTGAACGTGTTACTTTGTGTTAGGCACCACTGTAAAATAATAATTATTAATGTACTAACTGTATATTTTTATTCTATTACCAACTTTGTACTGTTTGGGTAGTTTATTGTATTCTTTGTATTGTCTTTTTTCATTTAATGTTTAGTAGTGTAACTATTAATTTTACTGTATATTGTGAACATAGTAATTGGGCAAAAAGCCTGTTATGTTCATAAATAAATAAATAAATAAATAAATAAATAAATAAATAAATAAATAAATATATAAATAAATAAATAAATAAATAAATAAATAAATAAATAAATAAATAAATAAATAAATGATATGGTGAAAATAAATGTTAATATTATCTTCACGATTTGTTTAAAAGTAATATTTATTCTAACATTTGTTATCGAGTAATATGGATCGATAGCGTGTAACTTGGACCAGGTGATCGTGTAATTTGGACTGGCAAATAACAACACTTATATGTTATTTAATGAATTTATTATGAAATCGAACCGGGAGCCTGCGGTTATGAGACAGAGACACTACCCCTACACCACGGGGCAGGTCTCAAATTATAAAACAACTTCTTTTAAAATCACCAGTAAAACTACGAAGAAACGTAATTATTACAAATTCGTTCCAACGGTCCAAATTACACATTGTCGGGCTTTCCAAATTACACGACATCCAAAAATTTAATCAAAAACTGAATAATGATGCAAATTATTCAGAATTTATGAATGAAATTATGTTAAAACTTACCTACCGGTAGATATTTTATCAGTACTTGTAAAAGCTAGGCTGAAATAACTACTTCACAGTACACTTACATGCAAACATGTAAGCATACAAGGAATGTGAGTATTAAGATTGTTTTCCTCTTTCCCCTGTAACCTTAAGTCCATTAGCAAAACAGCTTCCAGGAAGAAAACTACCGCCGGGCTGAGTGGCTCAGGCGGTTGAGGTGCTGGCCTTCTGGCCCCAACTTGGCAGGTTCGATCCTGGCTCAGTCCGGTGGTACCGGGCGAGTTGGCCGTGCGCGTAGAGGCGCGCGGCTGTGAGCTTGCATCCGAGAGATAGTAGGTTCGAATCCCACTATCGGCAGCCCTGAAGATGGTTTTCCGTGGTTTCCCATTTTCACACCAGGCAAATGCTGGGGCTGTACCTTAATTAAGGCCACGGCCGCTTCCTTCCAACTCCTAGGCCTTTCCTATCCCATCGTCGCCATAAGACCTATCTGTGTCGGTGCGACGTAAAGCCCCTAGCAAAAAAAAAAAAAAAATTGTCCGGTGGTATTTGAAGGTGCTCAAATACGTCAGCCTCGTGTCGGTAGATTTACTGGCACGTAAAAGAACTCCTGCGGGACAAAATTCCGACACCTCGGCGTCTCCGAAAACCGTAAAAGAGTAGTTAGTGGGACGTAAAGCCAATAACATTATTATTATTAGACAACAACCCTCAGCTGTCTTACTGACCTTGCCTCAGACAGAGGTTGATCGAACTTGCAAATACAAAAAAATATTAACGATCCAAATTACACGCATGGGAATGTAACTGAGCTTCGTAACTCGTTTAGTCTTGAAACCTGATTTCTTAAAAAGAAGTGTATATTAAAGCAATAAATTCAGTCTAGTGTGACATATCCTTAACAGTGCGTCCTCGAAACAAAAATTCGACGTGGCTTTCTGCAGAGCACTGATGAGAAATTATCGGAGTAGAAAATGAAAGCCCAGGTTCCATGACATCCTAATAAACAACGATCCATGGTTTGGGTGTTTCGAAGGCTTTTTTTTTTTTTTTTTTTTTTTTTTTTTCGCTTTACGTCGCACCGACACAGATAGGTCTTATTGCGACGATGGGAGAGGAAGGGCCTAGGAGTGGGAAGGAAGCGGCCGTGGCCTTGATTAAGGTACAGCCCCAGCATTTGCCTGGAGTGAAAATGGGAAACCACGGAAAACCATCTTCAGGGCTGCCGAGAGTGGGGCTCGAACCCACTATCTCCCGAATACTGGATACTGGCCGCACTTAAGCGACTGCAGCTATCGAGCTCGGTTTTCGAAGGCTTCATGGAAAACATTCAACTTAACATATGCAACCGCTTCAAGTGCACTCTTAAGTATGTTTTTACAGCATTCCAGAAATTTAAAAACAGCCGAAGACATTTTAACAGAATAACTGATGAAGAACCCAACGTAAAATGAAACAGAAAGAAATTGCGTGATAACGAATCTGAAGCATGGACAAGTTTACCCCATCGGGGTGCAAGAAATCTAATAAGTTGGATATCCACAGAGAATGGACTCTCATTTTTCAAATGGATGAACGCCATGGATATGAAATGCAATGTTGTCGCAGTCAGCACTGTTGCCAGTAGAAGCGTGGAGGGATTGATCCGGTGGCGGTGTACAAAGTTTCCTTTAGAGCTCTCCTCAGAGACAGAAACCGTGAAAGTGAGGCAGGGTTTAAGTTTAAGTCTCGTTGCACACGTCTACGATCCTTAGCCTGTGTCGAAATTGGTGCAGTGACAGGAACCAAGGGGATACAAATTCGTAGAGGAGTTGCACAGACAAAACAAGCAACTCTGGCTCAGAAGAAAGGCAGTTGATTGCTTTAGAAACATCAACACAATTCGAAGTGTATGAAGAAATAGGCTATAGTGTCGCAAGAAATCCACTGAAATTGTTGATCTTCACAATAACTGTTATATTCCTGTTGAATGTTAACTGAACGACAGAGCATTGTAGTCACCGACAGGAAATTCAACAAAGGCTGATTATCGACCGAACAGTCAGATTTGAACGCAATGAAAAGCAGTTCGAAGCGATTGATGCAGAAAAGAAGGCGCACCATGAGCCTTGCCTTGAAATGAAATGGCGTATGGCTTTTAGTGCCGGGAGTGCCCGAGGACATGTTCCGCTCGCCAGGTGCAGGGTCCAGTCGCCGTACTGTCAACCAATTCCAATCGTTTCCGCCACCTTCCGTAGCCCAATTCGCAGAAAGGTTCGCTGAACAGTTGCGGAAGAAACGTGCCTGGATGCTATCTGGTTCATTTGGACTGTAAGATGATCCATTATACATGGTGAAGCGAAATTCGCGCACTCGGGCATCGCAGCGCGCCTCCTCACATGCCAGACCGTCTCTCACAAAAGTTCGTCCTGCGAGTATATCTGGGAGAAAAAGGACGTTGAAGAGTGGCAATCTGGCAACACTGTAACCACATGTATGGTAACCACCTCTGTCAGCACATATTAGTCGTGCTGTACAGTTTTGCAGTGGATGGAGTTTTGGGTTAACATGCAGGAGGTCGAGGGGATCGATCCTGGTTTGAGGCGTATGTTTATTATTTCGTAAATGTAGTCCAGGTGGTATGGTATCTGGCATCTTACTCGTCAACAGCGATTGCAGCGGGTCCTCTAGAAACCATTTGCACTTACATACTACGATCCTAGATATTCACGAACATTCGTTTTCATTGGTCAGCTTTGAAAGACGCCCTTTCCACGTCGTGGGCGTGAATTTATTCGCACCACTTCATCTACCAGATGCGTTACAACGTGTTCAGCGTTATTAATTTTGTAAATGTAGGATACGTGTGACCTAAGAAACGGTGTCTTACTGTATTGCAGCATGTAATGTCCGATGGAAATTAGCAAATAAAAAAGAGCGCCTCAACCCAGGCTCGAACCCTCGACCTCCTGAATGCTAACCCAAAACTCTATCCACTGCACCAACTGTAAAGCACAACTAATATGTGCTGACAGAGGTAGTTACCCTACATGTGGTTACAGTGTTGCCACATTGCCACTCTTCAACGTTCTTTTTCTGCCGGATATACTCGCAGGTTGAACTTTTGTGAGAGACATTTTTTTTTATTGCTAGCATGTGAGGTGTCGCGCTGCGACACCCGAGTGCGCGAATTTCACTTCACCCTGCATACACTGTAGCCTGTCGGTTGGCGATCACGCAGCGTGGAAGTCGACGTTCACCTGGGACATCAATGGCGTGGGGAGGCGAGCAATTTTCACGGCGGTTATTTCCAATATTGCCATTAGTCCACCCACGATACACTCTTATCACAGAGGCACGTGAACAGTTCACAAACGTCGCAGTTTCCCAAATGCTGCCCCCTTGGCCCAATAGCCGATAGTTACAACAAACTTCCCTCACTTGGCATAAAGGAGGCATATAGGTCTACTGTGGAAGGAATTTTTGGACCAAACAGAGTGGCTGGGCGTGTTAACGTGCTACGGCCATGGAGCCATTTTCTGCAATCGGGGGACAAGTGGGTTGGAACCACACCGACGGCTATCCTGAAAACGGTTTTCCGTGGTTTCCCATTTTCACTTCAAGGAAAATATTGTGACAGTTCTTGTTTTTAGCCCATGACCGTTTCCTTCCACGTCCTTACTCGATTTCATTTCCATCATTCGTTCCGTCGTAGGGGAGGTAGAATAACACTCACGGTATCCCCTGCTTGTCGTAAAAAGCAACTGAAAGGGCCCCAGGGGCTCTTAACTTACGAGGGTAGGATGGCGACCACGGGGCCCTTAGCTGTGTCCTGGCATTGCTTCCACTTGTGCCAGGCTCCTCACTTCCATCTATCCTATCAGATCTTTCTCGGTCAACTCTTGTTCTTTTCCGACCCCGACGACATTAAAGCGCTCGAGGTCTGGGAGTCTTTCATTTTCACGCCCTTCGTGACCCTTGGCTTCCTTCGGCTTATACCTTCATTTTTCGAAGTGTCGGATCCCTTCCATTTTTTCTCTCTGATTAGTGATATATAGAGGATGGTTGCGTAGGTGTACTTCCTCTTAAAATAATCACCAATCAACCATCCTCCACTTGTTCGAGTTGCAAACCCAGAGGGACTGTACGGTTCAGAATGCCTTATCTTAAATTAAAAAGGGGAACTGAAAGAAAGAAATCGAGAAGAAGGAAAGGAAAATTTTGAGGAAAATTCTTGGTCCTCAGAAAACGACGGATGGGACATGGAGGAAAGGGAAAAATGAGGATCTCTACAAGTATTCCGAAAAGATCACGGACACAATGCGAAAACGAAGACTGAAATGTTATGGACATCTCGTCAGAATGGATGACAACCGCCTGATTAAAAGAATATTTAAATATATCATTGGATTGAGGAGGAAAACGAAATGGGTGGAGGAGGTTAAGAAGGACGCAGAAGAAATTAAAATAACACCAGAATTGATCCTCAACAGAAAGAAGTTCAGAACTCGAGTAGGTGATCACAAATTGCATGAAAAGCTGCGGAAGAACAGGTATAGATTTGTAATATCTGAGGAGCAGAGACAAATAAGCAGTGAACGAATGAAGAAGTTCTGTGAAGAGAAGAGAAGAAGACTGGCCAGAAAGCATTAAGTTTCATGCGGTCCACCGTTGGCTAAATTCGGAAGCAAGAAGAATCACCAACCAACCAACCAACCATTATTATGCTATTATGAGCCTGTAGTGTGCATATCAATGGGAGGTTATTTTCTAGCGCTTACGGTAATTCCATCTCTATACTTTTTAAGAGAACGTCCCATGAATTCTCCGTAAGTGTTGAAAAGTAGAGGAGAGAGGATACTCATTCCACAGAGTTTGGTGGTGGAGGTGTTAATTCTTTAAGATGAAGTACAACTGAAGAGCCATTCTTTATTAATGCTCATCAGAAGAAAAAAAAGAAAAAAAGGTTTCAAAGAATGAAGGTATGGGAAAAAGAAAGTAGGGCCGCGAAGGTTGTGAAAGTGAAGTACTCCCCAGGTCTCGCAAACGAAATAACGTTGGGGTCGTAAGGGAAGTCATTAAATACATCCACGATATTCTCAGCCTTCCGTACGAGGCTTTGGACTAGGGAGTAAGGGTTGACGATTACAGATCCACTAGCCCCGAGTCTGCAGGTAATAAATTATAGTCTCCTTTACTTTCGCCTTTGCTATCCCATCACCCACCGTCAACACTCTTGTTCTTTCACCAAAGGCATAAGACTAGCTAGGCATGGGGAGTGTTTCGTTTTCATACCATTCTTAATACGTACATTCTAAGGAGGATCGGATATCTCCCTATCAACCCTTTTTATACAATTTGATGATGATGATGATGATGATGATGATGATGATGATGATGATGATGATGAAAGATCATCTCAGACCAAGGGGAAGACCACCGGACAGATGGGATAAAGACATCCGGAAGATTACTGGGATCAATTGGCAGAACATCGCTCAAGACCGTCCCAGATGGAGAGACCTCATGAAAACCTACCTTGCTTCGGACTTAAAGAGGCCACATCGTAAAAACGATTGAATATGGCTGATAGTGATAGTGATGATGATGCTTGTTGTTTAATGGGGCCTAACATCGAGGATATCGGCTCCTAATGCTACGAAATGGAATGACAAATTAAAAGTCCAAAAGTCTGCACTGACCAGAATTCAAAACGTGAGGACGAAGAATGAATGGATGGACTTGAATTTAAAACTATCAGTGGATGCGACCCGCAATGCCTTCCATTCACAGAAACTGACGAAAAACAATATGATTACTGACCAAGGGACTGCTGCTATAACATAACAATGAATCAACAATGCTTGCAGTCTAAAGGGGGTCCAAAATCCAAGTTATCGGCCCCTCATAACGGTACTTATCGATAGAAAAGTAAAACCATGGTATTTGTCATGTTGCAGTACTAATCAAAAGTAGCAGAGACTCGCGGTATTCCACACATTATGGTACTGCTCACAGGTTATGAAATTCGACATATACAACAGACCTATGGTTTTTCTCACTTTGCGGCGCCATTTACAGGCAACGCAAACCTATGGTGTTCATCACATAAGAGTACTAACCACAGGGACCCGCACTATCCCCTGGTGTTCCTCATATAGTGGGTACTAATCATAGGCAAGGCAGAATCGTGGTAATCATCATCCCATGGTCCTGCTCATATGGTGGTACTAATCACAGGTACTGCAAAAGCCGACCGCACGGTGCTCCTGTATGCTACTAATCACAAACCTATTTGGTATACCTAATATAGCGGTATTACGCGCAAGTAAAAGCGACCCATGACGTTCTCCGCGTGGTGGTACTAATCACAAGTAGTTTCATGGTTGCAAGACAATCATCTCTTGGTCGCCCCTTTTAGTCGGCTCTTATGACAGGCAGGGGATACCGTGGGTGTATTCTTCGTCTGCGTCCCCCACCCACAGGGGGTTGTGTGTTTGGTCCGCGAGAGGTATTTTATTTCCCCAAGTCCGCCGGCAAGCCGGTTAGGACCCCCCTATTCGCCACCTGGGACGCGCCAAGTGGGAGTATCACCTCTCCCCCAGCTAAGCCAGCGTAGTAGGTTCGTGGTTTATACAATTTGTTTTACATTGCTCTGACACAGATAGGTCTTTTGGCGACGATGGGATAGGAAAGGGCTAGGAGTGGGAAATGATACGCTGTGAAGCCTGGTGTGAAAATAGGGAAAACACGGAAAACCATCTTCAGGGCTGCCGACAGTTGGGTTCGAACTCATCATCTTCCGAATACAAGCTCACGGCTGCGCGCCCCTAACCGCACGGCCAACACCCTCGGTACCCAATTGTCCTTCTGTTAAGAGGTGATTGTAAGCTTTCACGGAATCCTGTAATTTAACAAAACCGATGATGATGTGATCATGGCCATAGAACCTCCAATTTTACGTTCAATACCGACTCAGATGTAACAGAGCTGGCTTACTGAGTCTAAGCTGCCAGTTTTGATCGCGGCTCAGACCGGTGCTTAAATGTACAGTATTGGCACGTGCAAGAATTCCTGCGGGACAAAATTTCCGGCATCTCGTCTCCGTAAATGGGAAAAGTTGTTAACGGTACGTAAAATCAACAATATTACTATCCCAACCAAAATGAGTAACTTCTTTCAGTTCAAGAATTCAACATCCGTTAGCCGAGATTCGAACTGCCTGGCCGAGGCGGTAAAGGCGTGCTCGGTTCACCCGGAAGGACGTGGGTTCGAATCCCCGTCAGGAAGTCGTAAAATTTAAGAAACGAGATTTCCATTTCCGGAGGTGCACATGACCCTGAGGTTGACTCAGCCTACAGCAAAAATGAGTACCAGGTTGATTCCTGGGGGCAAAGCGGCCGAGCTTAGAGCTAACCACTCAACCCAATCAAGTGCCGAGGTTTCGGATAGTGGAAGCTTTTACCTTCCACTCCTCCAAGGGCCTTCATGGCCTGTACAGATATGACTTTGCTTTGCTATATTAATATAAGCAAGCGAGTTGGCTACGGGGTACAGGTCACATGGCTGTTTGCTTCCATTCAGGAGATTGTGGGTTCCAAACCCATTGTCGGCAACCTTGGAGATGGCTCTCCATGAATCCCATTTTCACACCAGGCCACCGTCCTTCCTTCTCAGTATTAGACCTACCCCGATTGTTACTGTCCGTGAAGGAGTAATTAGTCTGACTGAAATTTTTGATGTAAAAGTTAACCATAAATTTTATCGTTCGGATACTTATTTGTTATTTAGTGCATGACTTTTAGTGCCGGGAATATCCAATGAACCGAACTCGATAGCTGCAGTCGCTTAACTACGGCCAGTATCCAGTATTCGGAAGATAGTGGGTTCGATCCCCACTGTCGACAGCTCTGAAGATGGCTTTCCGTGGTTTTCCAGCTTTTTGCTACTTGTTTTACGTCGCACCTACACAGATAGGTCTTACGGCGACGATGGGACAGGAAAGGGCTAGGAGCGGGAAGGAAGCGGCCGTGGCCTTAATTAAGGTACAGCCCCAGCATTTGCCTGGTGTGAAAATGGGAAACCACGGAAAACCATTTTCAGGGCTGCCAACAGTGTGGTTCGAACCTACTATCTCCCGAATACTGGATACTGGCCGCACTTAAGCGACTTTTTCCATTTTTACACCACGCAAATTTTTGAGGATGTAGCTTAATTAAGGCCACGGCTGCTTCCTTTCCACTCCTAGCCCTTTCCTGTCCCATAGTCGCCATAAGACATACCTGTATCTCGGTGGCGCAGGTCCTCCATTTAACGCTCACGCGTCTGGGTGAAATATGATGAGATACAGAGACGGTGAAACCCGATTTCGGCACGTAGCCTACTCCTGTCAAATAACACCAAGGAGTCTGCTCAAGGCTTTACCTCCCAATCCCACGAAGAAATCACATCAACAGTGTCATTTACCCTCACTCCGTACGAATGCTGCAGAGGGGTTAGGAACTGAATCTAGTGCTTAGAAATAGTACACCCCTTAACGATCATGGCCACTAGGCGGCGGCATTTACATTACAATGAAAATGAAAATACTCAGCCTATTTCGAATCATTCGATCAGATCAGGAATGGAATGAATAAAGCACCCATCTAGCGACGAGAATAGCATTTTTGTTTTGTTTTGTAATTTCCTTTATGTCGTGGCGACACAGAGGTGTCTTGCGGCGACGATAGAACAGGAATGACCTAGGAGTGGGAAGGATTCAGTCACAGCCTTAATTAAGGTACAGACCCAGCATTTGCCTGGTGTAAAAATGGGAAACCACAGAATATCATCTTCAGCTCTGTCGACAGTGGAGTTCTAATCTAGTATCTCCCGGATACAAACTCACAGCTGCGCGCCCCTAACCGCACGGCAACTCGCCCGGTAGGGTAGGAATTGTGCCGGCTGCCGAAACTAGTCGCACTCCCCTGAGGCAATGATTAATGACTGACATTATATTGGAGAGTGTTGCTGGAATGAACGAGGACGGGAAAAAACTGAGTACCCGGAGAATTCTAAAATTAAAAATTGTTTCTGTTAGTTGTATATAATGTAAACGTAAGGGTAGTTGATAAGTGTGTACATTGTAAGTGTGTGTGCAAGTGTCTGTGTGAGAGAGACATAGGACTGAAGTAACGAGCTAATAAGCTAATAAGCTGCATATTGTGTGGGTGTGTAACTTAAGCTTAATTTAGGAAATAGTATAAGTAGTGTAATTAGTATAATTAGTAATAGGCAACCTTAATATTATTTGTTGTATTGTGGTTAAGTGTAAGAGAGGGCCGTGTGCCCTAACTTCGCCACATGAAAGAAGCCATAATAAATAAATAAATAAATAAATAAATAAATAAATAAATAAATAAAATCCTGTCCCGCCTGCGCTTTGTCCAACACAAATTGAATGGGTGAAAACCATAACGGTATAAGTAGCATTTTGGTCATTCAGAGAAAAAGGCATTTAGACATCGCCACCTCTCATATAAAGCATGCTATTTGTAGTTATACCACCCATCCCTAGAGCGCAGAATATTACCGCTATCACTTGTATCTCTTTCCTGGTGAAAGAATACATCCTCCCGGAGTTACATCCTGCACTTAATTCATTTTTTTTAAATCACTTATACCGTTATGCTTTTCATCCATTCAAATCTCACATGAAATGACCGGGATTTGAATCACGGAACCCAACGATGAGAGGCCAGCGCGCTGCTACCTGAGCCACGGAGGCTTATATTACAATGTATGCATCTTGAATATTCAGCCCGAAGGCTGGTTTGATCATCAACAGCTCCGCCAACAGCTGTCATAAATAGCCTAAGTGTCACTGATGAGGCATACCAGGGACAAGAGGAGCGAGGTAGTTTCCCGTTGCTTTCCTTACCAGGCCATAAGTTGCTATTACATATCAGTCTACCAAGCCCACTGAAATGCACGCAACAACCGACGCCATTAGCAACATTTTCACACCATTCATAGCAGGGACTGGATGCATAATGAATGTTATTTTAACATCACTCATACCTTGGTCACTTTCATATTGTCAAAACCAAGGATGAGACTGAGACAGGCCAGTGAAAGTAGCAAATTTATTCTAGCCCATACCAGAAGACATAAATGAAAAAATGAAATGGCTTATGGCTTTTAGTGCCGGGAGTGTCCGAGGACATGTTCGGCTCGCCAGGTGCAGGTCTTTCGATTCGATGCCCTTAGGCAACCTGCGCGTCGTGATGAGGATGAAATGATGATGAAGACGACACATACACCCAGCCCCCGTGCCAGAGAAATTAACCAATGATGCTTAAAATTCCCGACCCTGCCGGGAATCGAACCCGAGACCCCTGCGACCGAAGGCCAGCACGCTAACCATTTAGCCATTGAGCCGGACACCAGAGGACACAGAGCACTGTAAATACAACATACCGCCAGCAAACATACTGTTGCCTACTTTATTATTTTACCTAGCTTGATAGCTGCAGTCGCTTAAGTGCAGTCAGTACCCAGTATTCGTGAGATTGTGGGTTCGAACCCCACTGTCGGCAGCTCTGCAGATGGTTTTTCGTGGTTTCCCATTTTCACACCAGGCAAATGCTGGGGATGTACCTTAATTAAGGCCATGACCGCTTCCTTTCCGCTCCTGGCCCTTTCCTATCCCATCGTCGCCATAAGACTTATCTGTGCCGGTGCGATGTAAAGCAATAAAAATGAAAGATATTAATTTTCAAAAGTTGTAAGACTGATAAATGTGAAAAGCTCTCTGAAAATTTGAGTAACAATTTAAAACTATTCATGAATTTTGGTCGACTCTGTATCACACAGAAGCTCTTTGCAATGGGTTGGTCATAGCCCTCAGATCTCGATATCTCTGGTCAGGCGTGTTACGTGACGGATATGGCCGAAGATAAGTTTAAATGTTACGGAGTCAAAATTCCTAACAGGTGCCTGACATTTGATTCGTCCACCGGTAGTACACTGCCCTAGTATAAGATACAATACAATAACCTAGTGACCTTCATGACCATCTTATCCGACAACTCCCTTCTCGATGAAGCTGTGGGTACCTCGTGGTGGGGTGAAAGGCGAGGCGAGGCAGGGCAGGTAGTATATATAAAAGAGTAGCCACCCAGCAGACAATACAACACAACTCAACAATCAGGTCGTACTCCACCATGGTGTTCAAGGTAAGATACTCAACATCCTCACGTGGAATATTCAACAGTTGTTCGTATCCTGATGGCTGAGGGATCATTATAACTTCACTACGGAATTAAGGACACCGCAGTGCAATTGGATTCAAACGACTTAGCTTAGTTAAACAGCATTGGATATGGTCAGTACTTGCCTAAGTGACCGTGTTCTGTTGCCTATTGCAAAGAACTAGCAACTCTACTGAATGTCAAATAGACTAGGGCAGTAGATCATGATCTACGACCAGTAACGATGTAAAATTTCTACTGTTTTGAATTTGTAATAAACTTGGAACTACATCACCGCCGATTAATAATAATAATAATAATAATAATAATAATAATAATAATAATAATAATGTTATTGCTTTTACGTCCCACTAACTACTTTTCTGACGGTTTTCGGAGACGCGAGGTGCCGAAATATTGTCCTTCAGGAGTTCTTTTACGTACCGGAAAATCCAACTTCAAATACCACTGGACTGAGCCAGAATCGAACCTGCCACGTTGGGGTCAGAAGGCCAGCGTCTCAAACGTTTGAACCACTCAGCCAGGCAATCAACATTTGTTTTTTCTTTTCGCAATTTGGTTTTTTTTTTTTTTGCTAGGGGCTTTACGTCGCACCGACACAGATAGGTCTTACGGCGACGATGGGATGGGAAAGGCCTAGGAGTTGGAAGGAAGCGTCCGTGGCCTTAATTAAGGTACAGCCCCAGCATTTGCCTGGTGTGAAAATGGGAAACCACGGAAAACCATCTTCAGGGCTGCCGATAGTGGGATTCGAACCTACTATCTCCCGGATGCAAGCTCACAGCCGCGCGCCTCTACGCGCACGGCCAACTCGCCCGGTGCAATTTGGTTTACGTCGCACCGACACAGATAGGTCTTATGGCGACGATGGGATAGGAAGGACCAGGGAGTGGGAAAGAAGCGGCCGTGGCCTTAATTAAGGTACATCCCCAGCATTTTCCTGGTGTGAAAATGGGAAACCACGGAAAACCATCTTCAGGGCTGCCGACAGTAGGGTTCCAACCCACTATATCCAGAATGCAAAATAAACATATCAACACTGGAAGTGGCCAGAGGATTTTTTTGCTACAACGTTGTTGTGTTGAAATCAGTGCGATCTCAAAGGTTAAGCAACAATGAGCTTGGTCAATAGCTGGAAAGATGACCACATGATTGATTGGTCTCATGTGATAACTATTTGGTTCAGTTGAAGCTCGAAGTTGCAGTTCCAATCACTGTGTTCGCTTGTCAAGTTCAGTGCTAGGAAATGCTAGTTATGTTCAGTTATGTGATATTCGGAATATAAAATATTTCAGGAATGTCTTTAACAACGACTGGAATTATGAACTGATTTAATATTTTTACGTTGAACCGACGCAGATGGGCCTTACAGCGAGATGGAAGAGGAAAGGGCTAGGAGTGCGAGGGAAACTAGAGAGGCCTTAAGTTACAGCCTGGTGTGAAAATGGGAAACAATGGAAAACCAACTTCAGGGCTACCGACAGTGGGGTCGAACCAACTATTTCCCTAAAGCAGGCTGGCAACAAGGTGACCCAAACCGCACAGCCACTCGTTTGGTATGATTTAAATGAGTAAATCAAACAATTTTAATCACACAATGTTCAGTGATAAATCGGTCACCCAACGTTAAATAAGACATTATAGTTAACTCATTCTAAACGTTACTAGAGAGCAAGCTTCGTAAACATAGTTCTGAATACGCGTGGAAATCTGTGTTACACTTTACGATTAGCAATGGTTTCAAAAACTGTACTGGCAAATTCATGTGGGACTTGGCGGAGTTTGCATGCAACCCCGATGCGAGGAGTAAAACAAGGAAAGAAGGAAAGGAAATAGAAACGGTAGTCACTTTGATCTAGATTGGAAATATTCGGTTTCGGAATCCCAGAGGTATGATGGAGCGTGTATTATGGTACTTGGCCGCGTGAGCCGTTATGAATACAGAACAGCACATAATTATAGTTCGTGAGGCCATTCATCGCAGACCATTTTCGAGACAGGTGTCTCGGTGAAAGTGGAGTAGCCGGGGCAAGTTTAAGTGATGATTCACATACACTTCGCACGAAATATTCAGACAAAGGTTACCACTGCCCTTTAAAGCATGAATTCCCACTACTGATTTGTTACAGCCGGCTCGTAAATTATGACGCGTATAGGTTAGGGGTATCAAAAAACTCGAGTCTCATCATCATAAGAAAGCGGGTGAGCATTGAGATTGGAACTTATTCTAACTTTGAAGTCAAGTAATTTCAAATTTGTACTATTTACGGACTCTCTGGAGCAGTTCGACGTGATCTGTACGTCCATCGCGAAGCAAAGTTCACGAATTCTTTTCCCGTAAACCACGGCCAGTAATTTCATACGCTTAGTTCAGTTTAGTTGTTTAATTCCACTATAGCAGATCTGATTAATCATTTCTAGATATGTCGCTGAAATCTTACGAAGTCATCTGCGACCTTCATAGCACGAAACATCATGAGTCTTGAAATGATCAGTTTTCATAATTCTATAAATCATTATCCTACAGACCTACGCATAAAGATAACAAAGAAATAATTCAGTGTAAGATTATTATGGTTTCTAATATTTTATCAAATGCAGGGAAACCTTAGAATGTAGATGGAAGTCAGGGGAGAGAGGCGTAATATTTGTTTTAATAATAATGGCTAGAGGAATGAATAGGGGCTGCCTGGCAAAGGCGGTAAAGGCGTGCGCGGTTCGCCCGGAAGGACGTGGGTTCGAATCCCCGTCAGGAAGTCGTAAAATTTTAAAAACGAGATTTCCACTTCCGGAGGTGCATATGGCCCTGAGGTTCACTCAGCCTACACCAAAAATGAGTACCAGGTTAATTCCTGGGGGCAAAGGCGGCCGGGCGTAGAGCTAACCACTCTACCCCATCACGTGCCGCGGTTAACAATGGTGGAAGCCTTTACCTTACACTCTTCCAAGGGCCTTTATGGCCTGTACGGAGGTGTCTTTGTCTTTTAGAGGAATATTTACTGGAAAACGAAAAGGAATAATTAATTGAATTTAGTACCTATTTCCCACAACATCTACACTGTTCCAGTTACATGGAGATCATAATAGAAATGAAGACTATTTGAATACCACCTCGAGAAGTGAAGGGTATTTAAATACGAAATTGAGAGCTGAGTATCCCAATATGTGTAATTTGTATTCATTTAGTAGGTGTCTCTAATTGAGAGTCACCGGGCAAGTTGGCCGTGTGGTTAGGGGCGCGCAGTGGTAAGCTTGCATCCAGGAGATAGTGGGTTCGAACCACCACAGAAATACGCAATAGTGATTACATCCCTCCATAAAGCGTTGGCGCCAGGAAGAGCATCCGGCCATAAAACAGGACCAAATCCACATTTGCGACATAGTTCGCACCCACGACCCCATAGGTGTGGGGAAAAGCGGTAGAAAAATTCAAATCTACAAAATGAAAATAGAATAAAATACGAAGTGTAAGGAATTACAGGTAGCTAGAAGACTAGATGACCGCAGGTAGTTTTATTCACCGGTATTGAATTCCAGGGATTAAAATAAATTAAAATAATAAATATATTAAATAATTTGATGGTATCTATAAAAACAGAACGGGGCTTGGGGAAGGGTCTCAAAAAATCGGCTGGTCCGTAGTAAAAACTGGCAATATGAAAAATCTAGGCTAGAAGCATGCACCGCACTCTGGCAGTTCATGCCATCGCAGAGGTGGAGCATACATTATGAGTTTTATCTGATGCACATATTATTGTATTTGTACACCAGCTTCTGGGTCTTTCTAATCATAGAATTACACATTTTTCCAGAAAATGTTGCCATATTACAATGTGCCGTAAGTTCTTCTTAATACATTACTGTACTTAAAAGTATACTTTGGGCTCGATTATATTATTGACTGATTCGTTCTCATATCAGCCCACGGGATTCTCAACATCTACCTTCAACAGTATATTTCGAAGTGTTTCAAGTATATCTTTTCGAGAGTCCAACACTTTCAAGCATGCAGGAATTCGGACAACGCTAGCGAATTAAACGTATTTTGATAAGTAGTAATATCGCAGTTTTAGCCGTACCAGGTCTTCCATTTATCTTTTCAGTATATCCACCCACATTTGTTATTAATGACTGGATCCCGGACTTTTATGCAGAATGAAAAATGCAAAATAATTTGGTTCGTAAGAAGTGTAGTCTAGTCTGCTCTTCCGTAATGTAGTGCGAGTAACATAAATTATAGGTGTTCTGATGGGCCGAACCCCTGTTGTATATGCAAATCTCATAGCAGTACTACTGTGCAGATTAGACTATACTTGTTACACGCTTCAGTAAGTTTGCATTCTAATCTATTACTGCATAAAAATGCAGCCAACAAGCTGTTTATGTCTCTTGTGATTTAAGTAGTGCTTTGTCGGCTGATGATCTCTTATTTTGGTTTTATCCCCATTTATTTTTAATCCCACTTCCTTACTGCTTCCTTCAACGTCTCTATAATCTTGTCTTTCTTCCATTTCAGTTCGTCGTCTTCGCCGCCCTCGTGGCCGTCGCTAGGGCTGGTATCCTCGGCGCCCCCGCCGTCTACGCTCCCGGTGCTCCTCTGGCCGCCCACGGCTACGCCGCCCCCGCCCTCGCTCACGGACCCGTAGCCTACGCCGCTGGCCCCGCCGTCGCTAAGGTCGCTGCTGCCGTCGACACCGACTACGACCCCAACCCTCAGTACAGCTACGCCTACGACATCCAGGATGCCCTCACAGGAGACTCTAAGGGACAGCAGGAGAGCCGCAGCGGAGATGTTGTCCAGGGTAGCTACAGCCTGGTTGAGCCTGACGGCACCCGTCGTACCGTAGAGTACACCGCTGACCCCGTCAACGGATTCAACGCTGTTGTACACCGAGAGCCCGCTGTCGCTGCTGTAGCCAAGGTCGCCGCCCCCGTCGCTAAGGTAGCCGCCCCCGCGCTGGCTTACGGACATGGACTTGGCGCTCCCGCTCTTGCTTACGGTCATGGACTCGCCGCTCCCGCCCTGGCTTACGGACATGGCAAGGCCTTCATTGGTTAGACTGATTATGTGTACCAAAACCCGAACAGCGCTTTCTTTACTCTCTAATTTGTTACACAACGGCACCATCCATTGACTGGACTGTAATTTATTTTTTGTATGTAAAATAAAACTATTTAATCTATAATCTATGTGATTAATCAGCAAATACCCCTCCATTTGGCGGCACATTCTAAATGGAAAATTATAATGTTTAATCCACTAATAATAATTTCGTGTGGCTATTTCTAGGTGAGTGCAGCCCTTGTAAGGCAGACCCTCCGATGAGGGTGGGCGGCATCTGCCATGTGTAGGTAACTGCGTGTTATTGTGGTGGAGGATAGTGTTATGTGTGGTGTGTGAGTTGCAGGGATGTTGGGGACAGCACAAACACCCAGCTCCCGGGCCATTGGAATTAACCAATGAAGCTTAAAATCCCCGACCCGGCCGGGAATCGAACCCAGGACCATCTGAACCAAAGGCCAGTACGCTGACCATTTAACCAACGAGTCGTTTAATCCACTATGGATTAGATACATCTTGGTGGTTACAAACTCAAGTATATTATGCAGCTGAGGAGTGATGTCGTCAGAAGAAAGGACTCACTTGTGAAAAGGACACTGAGAACTATAGTAAGACTTATTTAATTTATTTCGTGTGGCTATTACAGCTGGTCGAAATATTGGCAGGTAGGAAGGCCAACCGAGATAAGCTTGGCATTTGTGAAAGGAAAGTAAAGTGAAGATCCTCGAGCATACGGTTATTTTCCTTTAACTTAAGTCATAACGAACTTACCTGATCTTTCTCCGGAAATCTCTCACTGCCTCTATGGATATTAATCCCTTCCAATGCTTATCACTTGTTTACGACTCACCTCAGGGAAGGTTTTGCCCTTTAACTGCCATTCCTCCCGTACCGGTACCTCTGCCTTCCATACGGGTTTATCTTGGCGTTCCGCAAAGCTTTGGAACTCGCTGCCGGGAGATATTAAGAACTTTTCCATAACTTTAGCCGTACGTGTCTGTGAGCTTGTGAGGAGAATGAGTCAGTAATGAATGAATGAATTAATGAGCAGCGAGAAATAACATTGATGAGCAAATAATTTAGAGATTCCGGTACCTGGCATGTAACAACTACTTTTATCTTTATGATGCGGTGGCATCGGACACTACAAGACACGAGAAGCGTTCGGGAGTCGTACTGATCTCTGACCACTGCACAGCCTCCCATAACGGGAAGATTCGTCGAAGCATGTTCCGGGTACCCAGTATCCCTCTTGAGAGCATCCCACACGTACTGTATAGGATTGAGGTCAGGTGAATTTGAAGGCCAGGAAAGTATCTTTATGTCCAAACAGTGTTTATCGAACTAATCGGGTAAAGTGCGAAGGGCGATGAGACTGTTCATATAGGTCTTCTTCAGGGTGTGGGAGGTGACAAATGGGTGGATATTATCTCACAGCAGGTACCTGAACGATACCCCAAGTACTAAATTCATCTGGTGAACTACGGTGCCATTTCATCAAAACGCAGCTACTTCAATTGCTCATCAGTGCATGTACAGTACTGTGTACACCATATTTTGCCAAAAAAAAAAAAAAAAAAATAACCCTCAGGTCTAGGCATCATTTTATATATATTCTGGATCTCGCTCGAATTTCCATATTTCTGTACATGATTGTGGTAAATAATAATAATAATAATAATAATAATAATAATAATAATAATAATAATAATAATAATAATAATAATAATAAGTTATCGAACATGGAGAATAGAGAAGGCATAGGACACAGAAGTACGTAATGCGACTACGTGTCGTTCAAGGGTTAGTTTCAGTCATTACAGCAGTACTGCTACGTAGGGGGGATGAGTTGTAACAGAAAGGAGAGAGAGACAGACAGACAGACAGACAGAGAGAACACACTTCAACAGTAGCCATTACAGTCCTGTTCTGTTGATAAATTTTTAGGAGCTTAGAACACTGTAGGCTGTCATATTTCGTTTTCTTCCGGCTCGACAATATTCGGGCATTCGAAGCAAGGATTTTATTCCCAATCTCCTCCTTTCATGGTTCCTTTATCTCCCTCATTCTTCGAGCCATCGTTTCTTCACGTTTGTCTCCTCATTCAGGTCGTGATCACCATCTATCTGGTAAACAAGGGTTAACGATCAAGCGATTTTGCACCTTGCTAAAACAATCACCACTTTACCTTTTTAAATTCTCAAAAAAAGGGATATCCGGCCTTAATTGCCCGAGACAATAAGGATCCTCAATAAGTTTACAATGGGCCTACAATACATTTTTAAATAGGTAATACAAATGTAATATACTAAGTCATTATTATCTTAGGATAAGAACATAAATAGTGGCTTAATATTGTCAAAGAAACTTTCAAAATATTTAATTAAATATGCTGTCGATCTGTTAATCAAGGCCCAGCTTCTTGAGATAGGAGCTCGTGTCCTCACGCAGATTCCGTACCAGTATGGCCAGTGTCTTGGAAAAGCAGTCCAAGAAGAAAATAGACAAATGCAAAACAGAAGTAATGGAGTACAGTGGAACGAGGGCAGGTGATGCAGAAAATATTAGATTAATACGTAGATGAATGTTGTTACTTGGGTAGTAAAATTACTGTACTAACAATGACAGAAGTAAGGAAGACATAAAATGCAGATTAGCACAAGCAAGGAAGACCTTTCTTAAGAAAAGAAATTTCGAACATTGATGTAGGAATTAGAAAGATGTTTATTAAGACTTTCGTCTGGAGCGTGGGGAGGTGAAACATAGACGATAACTAGCTCTGCAAGGAAGACGATGGAAGCTTTTGAAATGTGGTGTTACAGAATAATGCTAAAGGTGAGATGGGTAGGTCGAATCACGAATGGAGAGATACTGACTCGAATAACTAATGATTAGAGCAAGGTGTGAGTATGACAAGCAGACTAGAAAATATGTAGGATGCAGTATTTACGTAGAAGAGAAAAAGCACAGCATAGGGTGGTATGGAGGGCAGCATCAAACCTGTCTATAGCACAGGGTTTTTCGTTTGTGAGACCCAATTGGCGTATCTACACATGAATTTTAGAAACCAAGCTCAGTGACCGCGTGTTTTAACCGCGCTAAGGTTATGTATCCAAGCTCTTCATTTGGAAGACGCGTGGGTTCGAACTTCACCGCCGTCAGTCCCAGGATTGGTTTTCTGTGGTTTGCCATTTTCACTTCCAGGAAAAACCAGGACAGTTCCAATTCATTTGCCACACCCCTAACCACTTTCATTCACCGTCACTCATCAGCTCCTCAAGTAATGTTGCCGTCAGGAAGGGCATCCGGTCGTGAAAACATGCCATACAAAATCATCTCGGCTTACCTCCGACCCCTCAATAAGGAACGGGACAGCTCAGTTGTCCGCCTAAAATAACTCGTAAACCGTTCAACATATCGACATTCCGTTTTCACTTTCAGTAATGGTACCAGGGTGCTCATAATCGAACTTACATTACTTTTTATAGTGTCATTATCTTCTGAGAACTACAAATTCTGCGCCGTAATTCTTTCAAATATTGGACAGGTACTTCTCGAAAAAAAGGGGGCTGGCTGGTCGAGGCTGTGAAGGCGTTCACCCGGATGGACATGGGTTCGATTCCCTGTGAGGAAGTCGGAAAATTTAAGAAACGAGATTTCCACTTCCGGACATGGACATGGCCCTGAAGTTCACTCAGCCTACACCATAAATGAGTACCACGTTAATTCCTGGAAGCAAAGGCGGCCGGAAGTACAGCTAAGTACTCTACCCCATCAAGTGCCGAGGTTACAGATACTGGAAGCCTTTACCTTTCACCTCTCCAACGGCCTTCATGGCCTCTACGGGGATGACTTGGCGTTTCTTTTTTAATGCTGAAGAGATTTCTTAGCAGCCAAAGTAAGGGTCCCCATAAAGTAAGCAATTTCCTCAATTGTTGCGGTTATACTTTTTCGTTAACATCATCATATTACTTTTTAGGAAAATTAGAGAAGAAGAAGACAAAAAGTACAGGACGGTCTTAAAATTCTGCTTCCTCCATGTCTTTTTCTCTTCTGCTTCTTCTTCTTCTGCTTCTTCTTCTTCAAAGTTGAAAGGCTAAAGGGCCCGGAAAGTTTTAAAATTGTGAGTCTTGGATAGTTCTATCAAACTTTAAAAAAAGCATTCAAAAATCACTTCAGTCCTAAGTGCAGTTCCCGAAAAGCGGGCTATAATCGATTGTTTCCTTACTCGTTTCCTTTATGATTCAAATCCCAGCCAAATTGACTTATTTATATAATTATTTCTGTAATGTGTTCCTTTGTTCAATACCCTCAGACGTTTTTTGATTTTGAAAAATATCCACACCAAATGTGTTTATAAGGGCTTAACTGAAACTCTGCATTGACTCACATTAGCGCTCGTAGTGGTGCTTAAGTGAAACAACGCATTGACTCACATTAGCGCTCGTAGTGGTGCTTAAGTGAAGCAATGCATTGACTCACATTAGCGCTCGTAGTGGTGCTTAAGTGAAACAATGCATTGACACACATTAGCGCTCGTAGTGGTGCTTAAGTGAAACAACGCATTGACTCACATTAGCGCTCGTAGTGGTGTTTAAGTGAAACAATGCATTGACACACATTAGCGCTCGTAGTGTCGCTTAAGTAAAAAAATGCATTGACTCACATTAGCGCTCGTAGTGGTGCTTAACTCTTTCCGGTCTCAAAATTACGTTCAGGACGCGCTGCGGGCATAGCCCGTAGTAAGGTTTGACAATTCGCTAAACATCGAGAACGAGCTATGCACGCATTCTGGTGGTTACACCGTGTTTCCTAATGTATTAGTTACGAGAGTATTTAAGCAGGTGGCAGTTTTATATGTCTAAGTCAGAGAATTTTCGATGTATTTGAACAGCAAGCATCAGTAGATGTTGTCACACAGTGAGCTCTAAGACATGGCTTCTCGCGGCAAACATGTGCTTGACGAAAGTTATATTTTCGATATTTTATGATATATTATAAGTTTATGCGGAAATGAACATATCATTGACATATGAATTCGAAACAACTTCTTGCATTTCATTATGATTGGAGTTCGTATTACGGCCTAGCTCATGTTCCCGCGTGTTTCATATTTGGGTGAATACGTAAGATTGTCTACATATTCGTAAAGTTGTCTGTTTAGAAGACTGTATTTTCTCTTTCTCAGAAGTCTTTTGTGGTAAATGGAACAATATTTTTACATTTGAGTAACTTTTAACAAAATTTATCAATTATAATAAAATTTCGTAAGAGCACCCATTTTCATTATTGTAATTATTATTATTATTATTATTATTATTATTATTATTATTATTATTATTATTATTATTGAAAAATTATTTTTATATCGTACTTATTATCGTTGTAGTTTTGTAATTGCAATGCACATTTTATATTAGCGAAATAGGGTAAATATTACTATTTTCAGAAAAATGTACTTGCTTCATTATCCGTCAGACCTTTCCTCCATTCGCAAAACATGGTATAATATATAAACAATTTTAAAATCTCAAGTGATCGTTGACATGATACAAAGAGCGCTTTTGAAAATTAGATGCTCAAACAAGCACAAAGAAAAAAGAATCATGTCAATATCTCCCACAGGTACAGAGATATAATATTTTAAAAATCCTTAAAAATGCGCAGTCCAGAACGTTTGTTAGGGATATTAAGGCCCAGACTGGAGTGGGTTAAGTGAAACAATGCATTGACTCACATTAGCGCTCGTAGTGGTGCTTAAGTGAAACAATGCATTGACTCACATTAGCGCTCGTAGTGGTGCTTAAGTGAAACAATGCATTGACTCACATTAGCGCTCGTTGTGGTGCTTAAGTGAAACAATGCATTGACTCACATTAGCGCTCGTAGTGGTGCTTAAGTGAAACAATGCATTGACTCACATTAGCGCTCGACGTGGTGCTTAAGTGAAACAATGCATTGACTCACTTTAGTGCTTATACTAACAGAAAAAAGGCAAACTGCTAATCTATTCGACCGGATAACGATGATTGAGAAAAGGATTGTAATTTTTAGGATTAACTAAAGAATATATTCTCATACTTTATTATATTTTATTTACATAAAATTCGTAGCTCATATCCCTAGGATATCTTCAACATTGAGTTGCTTGCCTGTAGGGAGTTGGTTTTCTTTTTACTTCTCGAGAAAATGTGGTGTTTTTCAAACGTGCTTCATTTGCCAGCGGGGGACTCGCGTGTTGGATTCGCGGTACGTATGAAGCATGGGCTAGCTGCTGACATACAGGTTGCTTCACTTCCTTCGCACAGATAGGTATTCTCAATCTTCAGATATATTTATTTTATATTCGCCAGTTTTATTCTTAATTCACCCTTGACATTAAAATGTATTTTATGTTTTCTCTCCCTTGTTAGTATAGGCTATGTTTCTGAAATGGTAAAAGTAGTATTGCAATCACCTTGATGTTTAGTTTTTAATTTTTTTTGCTAGGGGCTTTACGTCGCACCGACACAGATAGGTCTTATGGCGACGATGGGATAGGAAAGGCCGAGGAGTTGGAAGGAAGCGGCCGTGGCCTTAATTAAGGTACAGCCCCAGCATTTGCCTGGTGTGAAAATGGGAAACCACGGAAAACCATTTTCAGGGTTGCCGATAGTGGGATTCGAACCTACTAACTCCCGGATGGAAGCTCACAGCCACGCGCCTCTACGCGCACGGCCAACTCGCCCGGCAGTTTTTAATCTTTATTCATCCTCTTGACATCATGTGTTAGCCAGGAGATCTTTTCAGAAACTGTGCGGGACAGCTTGGGGATCTACTGCAAGCACTCTACAACATTCTGCCCTTGGTCTGGTATATTCCAGTGCAGAATATTGTTCTCCTGTATGGCTTAATATCCCATACACCCGATATGTTAATACACAGCTGAACATCATCATGCGCCTTATTTCGGGCACGATCAGATCCACGCCAGTCTATAGGCTCTCCAAGGTAGTTAGAGTAATAGTTCGCGTCACAGCTGTCGGAAGAGGATCCTCATAAAGCCTTCCGAATCCTCGAAGCTGAGAAAGATAGCTTTCGATAATGTCTTGATTACTTCTGTCACCATTCATTTACATCAGTGGTTTTAGGGAATACATGAAAGTGTATGTTTCGTTCCTTCGCGTGCCTGCTATGATTTGTACAGCCTGCAATGGCATGACAAAGCATAATAAAAAAGTATACACTATTACTGCTTTTTACGTTTTATCTCATAAAATAAACACACACGGTTTCTTATACACCACACATATGTTACTATCGTGTATTATTACCACCTAGCTTCTGCGTGCACAGCGATTCTTATTCGAACTACCTCTACCTCATTTAGAGCAGATACATCGCGAGGGTCCAGCGTGACGTCACAGCTCTGCTTTGCCACTGCGCACCTCTCTCGTGATCCCTACCTTGTATTCTACGTACCTTGTAGGCTCTCGATGCTTACGGGAATAATGCCACCTGATCTGAGCAGATCGAAGGCCCTCTTAAGAGAGTACCGCAAAATCTGCAAAGCCCCCAACTACCGGTACAAGAAGACATCCGAGGGCCAAGGCCGAAATCACGTACCTACCTTTGCTTAATGCTGCTGACCTGATCGGCAACAACTTTAACGCTGTGAAAGTTTGGAAAAATCGCTGGGACTCTTCAACAGACTTGTCCCTTCACAACTTGTTTTCTGGTGCGCAAATAGCAAAAACGTATGAAAATGTATCTTACGCACTTTTACATATTATTGCCATTATAGTTTTTATATTAATTGTTATAATTAAGTTACAGGGGTAGTTAGTTACAGCCAAAGGGACCTCTGGTCCTACTTGTAATTAACTTACAATAAAAACATTATTTGTACTGTACTCATAAATAAAGTACATACACTATGATAAAATGTATGATTTAATACCTTTTATATCCCAACAGATAACAAGACCATGAAAAAGTAATGCAAGTCCGATTATGAGCCCTTTGGTACCATTACTCGAAGTGAAAACATAATGTCGACATCTTGAACAGTTCACGAGTTACTTGAGCTGGACAACTTAGCTAAATAACCCTGCATATGCATTTTAGAACTATGATATTCCAGGCTTAACACGGCCACATTTCGTGCCCGGATTCCAACGATAAGCCGACGCGCCTCTCGACAAGTACGAACCAATCGATATGCTGATGCAATTTCCTGCAGAAATAAAAATTCTTTCCTCCGTTGTGAACGATACGTGCATTTCGTCACTCCCCCATACGGCGTACAGTAGTTGCGCAACTAGAGTGACCCACTTAATATCAATAATTATTATAAGCTGTTCGATCTTATGAAACTTGACCCAACCCAGGGACAGCATTTCACGGCCATGCGCTGCCAACTTGAATACGAAACCAAAGAACTTTCCCTCAATGCACAAAAGCGAAAATTTACTTGAACAGACTTTATTTAAACGCAATTAATCACTGTTCGTCATAGACATAAATGAGTCTATTTAAGTTAATCAATCAATGAATATTCAAGATAAACTTAAATATTATAATTAAGCGGTCCACCTATTCAATACAATATATAATTTATTATATCTAGGACATGTTTCGTCCCCTAAGGGACATCATCAGCTAATAATAAATTAACATTAATATATCAGAAATAAATATTAAAATTGGAAAGACATATTAAAATTTTGACAATTTAAAATAAGATCTTCAAATTTTGTTAAAATTGTAAGTCATAAGACAGGTAAAACAGTTAAATTGTCCATATTTCTCTTGTTGATGTTCTTGGAAAATATCAGTTTTGCTTATAGAATCTTAAAATATCATTTGTTGTACATAGCACACTTGATTTGTATCACTTGGTAAAAGATTTGTTGAAACTTAATAAGCATTCCTTAGATGGTATACTAAAATTTAAATGCTTCAGAATTAAAAGAATTTATTACTTGAAATGAAGCTGTTAAAGCTTTTTACTTGTAATCTATTTAAGTTCTCAAAGAATATATTTATCTCGGATTTCTGTCTGACATCAAATTCTGAGCCACCTGGAGAAGAGAGAGATGAGAGTAAACGAAGATACTATCTGGCTAACGTATCAATAATGTGTGAAAGGTTTTTTTTTTTTGCTAGTTGCTTTACATCGCACCAACACAGATAGGTCTTATGGCGACGATGAGACAGGAAACGGCTAGGAGTCAGAAGTAAGCGGCCGTAGTCTTAATTAAGGTACACCCGCAGCATTTGCTTAGTGTGAAAATGGGAAACCACGGTAAACCATTTTTAGGGTTGACGACAGTGGGGCCCGAACCTAATATCTCCCGGATGCCAGCTCAAAGTTGCGCGGCCATAACCGTACGGCCAACTGGCCCGGTGGGCTCAAAGATTAACACGGTCTAAATACAATAAAGAATTGTCCATCAATCAAAACAAAATTAAAACATTATAAGACGCTGGTTCAACGAGAGGTGACATAAGGAAAGGAAACTCTTTTTTAAAGTCACGCAGAAAAAAGAATCGACAAAAATCATAAAAAAGTAGAGAGAATAATAGCTAGAACATCCATAAATAAAAATAAAAAAGCAAAAGATGGACAATGGTGGATAGTGCCAAGTGAAGTGGTGTACAGAGAATTGGAATCCATTAGAGATACTCTACGGAGGAAGAGGATCTCTTCTTTTGGACTCATTATGAGGACACCAGAAACCGGATTACCAAGAAAAATTATAGAGAAACTCTGGAGTCAGAAGCAACAAGTAAAATGGACTACGGAAATTAGAGAGGGTATGGGTCCACCTCTGTGGTGTAGTGGCCTGGGTTCGATTCAAAGCTCTGCCACGAAATTTGAAAAGTGGTACGAGGGCTGGAACGGGGTCCACTCAGTTTCGGAAGGTCAACTGAGTAGGGGTGGGTTCGATACCCACTTCAGCCATCCTGGAAGTGGTTTTCCGTGGTTTCCCACTTCTTCTCCTGGAAAATACCGGGATGGTAACAAACTTAAGGCCACGGCCGCTTCCTTCCCTCTTCCTTGTCTATCTCATCCAAACTTTTCATCCCCCGCAAGGCCCCTGTTCAGCATAGCAGGTGAGGCCGCCTGGTCGTGGTACTGGTCATCCTACCCAGTTGTATCCCACGACCCAGAGTCTGAAGCTCCAGGACACTGCTCTTGAGGTGATAGAGGTGGGATCCCTCACTGGGTCCGAGTGAAAAACAGACCCTGGATGGTAAACTGATAAAGAAGTAGAAGATGAAGAAGAAAGGATATTGAAGAGCTAGAATAATCTACGGACAATTTGCAAAAAGAATTGTAAATAAACTGAAAGACATAAAAAGTAAGATTTAAACCAAAAATAGACAAACAACATACAGTGAAAAAGGTATTTACATTTGAGGAACGACAGAAAATATCAGAACGAAAGAGAAGCTACTGGGCAATACGGAAAGAAAACTTATCGAAGAAGATGACCAGAAAATTATTTATTGAAGTGGTCCAAAGAGATCGTAATGAAAGATATAGGAAGAATAACATACATACATACATACATACATTATCATTATAGACCGTTATGCCTTTCAGCGTTCAGTCTGCAAGCCTCTGAGAATTTACTAAACGTCGCCACAATTCTCGATTTGCAACTAGTGTTGTGGCCTCATTTAGTTCTATACCTCTTATCTTTAAATTGTTAGAAAGCGAGTCTAACCATCGTCGTCTTGGTCTCCCTCTACTTCTCTTACCCTCCATAGCGGAGTCCATTATTCTCCTAGGTAACCTATCCTCCTCCATTCGCCTCACATGACCCCACCACCGAAGCCGGTTTATGCGTACAGCTTCATCCATCGAGTTCATTCCTAAATTAGCCTTTATCTCCTCATTCCGAGTACCCTCCTGCCATTGTTCCCACATGTTTGTACCAGCAATCATTCTTGATTCTTTCATGTCTGTTACTTCTAACTTATGAATAAGATATCCTGAGTCCACCCAGCTTTCACTCCCGTAAAGCAAAATTGGTCTGAAGACAGACCGATGTAAAGATAGTTTCGTCTGGGGGCTGACTTCCTTCTTACAGAATACTGTTGATCGCAACTGTGAGCTCACTGCATTAGCTTTACTACATCTTGATTCAATCTCACTTACTACATTACCATCCTGGGAGAACACACAACATAAATACTTGAAATTATCGACCTGTTCTAGCTTTGTATCACCAATCTGACATTCAATTCTGTTGAATTTCTTACCTACTGACATCAATTTAGTCTTCGAGAGGCTAATTTTCATACCATACTCATTGCACCTATTTTCAAGTTCCAAGATATTAGACTGCAGGCTTTCGGCACAATCTGCCATTAAGACCAAGTCGACAGCATAGGTCAAACTGCTTACTACATTTCCACTTAACTGAATCCCTCCCTGCCATTTTATACCTTTCAGCAGATGATCCATGTAAACTAAGAACAGCAGAGGTGAAAGATTACAGCCTTGTCTAACTCCTGTAAGTACCCTGAGCCAAGAACTCATTCTACCATCAATTCTCACTGAAGCCCAATTGTCAACATAAATGCCTTCGATTAATTTTTAATAATCTACCTTTAATTCCATAGTCCCCCAATATAGCAACATCTTTTCCCTCGGTACCCTGTCATATGCTTTCTCTAGATCTACAAAACATAAACACAACTGCTTATTCCTCTCGTAGCATTTTGCAATTACCTGGCGCATACTGAAAATCTGATCCTGACAGCCTCTCTGTGGTCTGAAACCACACTGGTTTTCATCCAACATCCTCTCAACGACTGATCGCACCCTCCCTTCCAAGATGCCAGTGAATACTTTGCCTGGTATACTAATCAATGAGATACCTCTATAGTTGTTGCAATCCTTCCTGTTCCCTTGCTTATAGATAGGTGCAATTACTGATTTTGTCCAATCTGAAGGTACCTTACCAACACTCCACGCTAATTTGACTACTCTATGAAGCCATTTCATCCCTGCCTTCCCACTATACTTCAACATTTCAGGTCTAATTTCATCTATTCCTGCTGCCTTATGACAATGGAGTTTACTTACTATCCTTTCCACTTCCTCAAGCATAATTTCACCAACATCATATTCATCCTCCCCATGAGCTTGGGTGTTTGCAACACCACCATGATAATTTCCTTTTACATTGAGAAGATGTTCAAAATATTCCTTCCACCTCTCCAGTGATTCCCTGGGATCTATTATGAGTTGACCTGAATTACTCAAAACACTGTTCATTTCCTTTTTCCCTCCCTTCCTAAGATTCTTTATTACTGTCCAGAACGGTTTCCCTGCTGCTTGACCTAGCCTTTCCAGGTTATGACCAAAATCTTCCCATGACTTCTTTTTGGATTCAAGAACTATTTGTTTCGCTCTGTTTCTTTCATCTACGAACATATCCCTGTCTGCTTCGGCCCTTGTTTGGAGCCATTTCTGATAACCCTTCTTTTTACGTTTACAGGCTGCTCTCACTTCATCATTCCACCAAGATGTACGCCTTTTCCCATCCTTACACACAGTTGTTGCTAGGCATTCCCTTGCTGTTTCTACTACAGCATCCCTGTATGCCACCCATTCACTTTCTATATCCTGAACCTGCTTACTGTCTACTGTTCAAAACTTCTCACTGATCATATCCGTGTACTTCTGTCTAATTTCCTCGTCCTGGAGATTTTCTACCCTTATTCGTTTGCGGACAGATTTCACTTTCTCTACCCTAGGCCTAGAGATACTTAGTTCACTACAGATCAGATATTGGTCTGTATCATCGAAAAATCCGCGAAAACCTCGTACATTCCTAACAGATTTCCTGAATTCAAAGTCTGTTAAGATATAGTCTATTATGGATCTGGTACCCCTAGCCTCCCATGTGTAGCGGTGAATAGCCTTATGCTTGAAGAATGTATTTGTAACAGCTAAACCCATACTAGCACAGAAGTCCAACAAACGCTTCCCATTCCCATTAGGTTCCGTATCTTCCCCACATTTATCAATCACCCTTTCGTATCCTTCAGTTCTATTACCAACTCTCGCATTGAAATCGCCCATTAGCAATATTCTATCCTTGCTGTTGACCCTGACCACGATGTCGCTCAATGCTTCATAAAACTTGTCAACTTCATCCTCATCTGCACCCTCACATGGTGAATACACGGACACAATTCTTGTCCTAATTCCTCCAACTGACAAATCTACCCACATCATTCGCTCATTTGTGTGCCTAACAGAAACTATGTTGCCTGCAATGGTATTCCTGATAAAGAGCCCTACCCCAGACTCTGCCCTTCCCTTTCTAACACCCGTCAAGTATACTTTATAATCTCCTATCTCTTCCTCATTATCCCCCCTTACCCGAATATCACTTACTCCTAACACATCCAGATGCATCCTCTTTGCTGACTCAGCCAGTTCTATCTTCCATAAGCCCCATTAATATTGATAGCTCCCCATCGAATTCCATTTGGTTCGCCAAGTTGTTTCCAAGGAGTCCCTCGCCTGTCAAATGGGAGTGGGACTCCATTACTCCCATAGGTCCGAGGAAGAATAATATTTATATAAATATAGAAATAAGTATAGAATCATGGATATGTTTCTGTGCTTACAAGACGATAGAGAGAGTACGAATTCTTTGGCTGTTCTCCTTTTAGTAGCCTCTTATGAGTGGTGACAGATAATGCATCATTTCACTCCAACCACAGGAGAGATGAGGAGTTCTTATAAATCAAAATAAATATGTAGCATCATGATCTACATTCAACAATATGGCAACTGATCCAGTAGCCTACACAACATTCCCATGACATGTCACAAGATAGCCGCACGTCCAACAAAATGGTCGCTGATTTAGCGCACTATTTCATGGCCATAAACATTCGCAAGATACATACGAGTATTAATAGAGGCACCTGTTATTCACAAAGCGCGAAATCGCGACATTTTTGCGAAACTTTACAAATTCGGTTCAAAACACGAAACCTTAAAATAATCGCGAAATAATCCACGAAATTATGTGGAATCACTATTTGATCCATGAAGCAAATTCCCATCGTACGAGAACTTTCAACTAGTGTTTAGAGATCTAGTTGGTAGTTCGTGTAGAGGGAATGAGGATATTGACGTGACTGCGGTTCATCTTGCCTTGAAGTCAGAACATGGGCATTTTGTGGAAGCTACAGTGAAGGCTTTATGGATCCCAGTCTAGCATCAGCGTATGCGGTTGGTATTGTGATTTAATGTGTACGTATATGAAGTACTGTGTTTTAAAATGAACACGAACACCTAGTCCCAGGGTTGTAGAAAAGGGTACACGCGGGTGTTCTCCGTATAACCTCTGCTTAACTCCACTCATTAGAGTATACCTTCTACGTTGAATTCTTTCCTTTTTAACTTCGCCTTTCTGTCAGTGAGTTTTACCTCTTCATCGACGCTCATAATCGTCATTATCGAAGATTCAGCTTGACGAGTAACATTATCAGGCATCACTAAGATCATCGCTGTTCGTTACCTACGTGTCCAGCCTTATGTTCATACATTCAAATGCCTTACCAGTAAACTGATTAAGGCCTGAGAAATATACGTAGACCTGACTGCAAAACTAGGATACTGCAACATACACCGAATCTGTTCCAGAGGAATGTGTGACGCAGATCAAAAGAGGTACCTTGGATAGTTTTTTTTAAATAAATAGCTGGAAGTAGGTCCAGTAGAAAACTACTATGAGAGCAAATTAAGATTTTCAATCTAGCGCATTAAAATATGCTTTCCTTCTTTATCATAATACAATGCCTTACATATGCCAGTTTTAAGCCAAATTCAGGGAATTTCGTTGTATGTAGCTGGAACCCACTCATTTTAACAGCCAGTGTGGTATGGCATCGTATATTTGTTATCCTCTGACTTAGCGTATAGCCTGTGAGAATTTTGGGACTACAGCGCTTCCGAGTCCCAGAGCCAGCGTAAGTAATCATACGCAGCTGACAGCATCGGCTCCACCGGGATTTGAAACCGGGGATGCTACACTGACCATTCAACCGAAGAGTCGGACATTTAATTTCTGGAAGAGGTTTCACGTGGCATTAATCCGGATATGTTTTAGGTGAGGGCAGGATGGGAAAGGAAAGAGCTAGGACACGGAGGGAAGTAGTCATAGCCTTAAATAAGGGACGGTCCCAGCATTTAATTGTTCTGAAAATGGAAGAACCATGTAAAGCTACCTTCAGTGCTTTGATATACCTGCTTTGTTTTTTACCCCTGACCCTTCAATTGCAGATATCAACATAATACTGAATTCATTATATGTTAAACTACTTATACAATAAATAAATAAATAAATAAATAAATAAATAAATAAATAAATAAATAAATAAATAAATAAATAAATAAATAAATAAATAAATAAATAAATAAATAAATAAATAAATACTTCTTTGCTAAGGGAAACGCGAGCAGCAGCTGAGCAATAAATCTCAGTGTTGTTTATATTGACACATACCGTACAATTGTAAAAGTCAGTTTCGTTGTGTAGGGGAATAGCATATAGGCCCTACTCAAATTTTCAAAAACTTATGAAGAACTTGCGTTTAGCTTAATCAATCTCTGTGAAAGCGGGTTTGTTCACTTTTGTACGTAACAGGAAATAAATTAAATGGAAGAAAACAAACCACTTTTCCCTTTCTGAAAATCGAATAACCATAAATGTCTCCCGGCCAAGGCCATCCATCAACGGCTGCTAATTTCAGATCGCAGATCGCAGATGGCTGTCTGAGATCGCAACCAGCCATAAGACATGGCCTGTACGGTTGCTATTATCCGCACATTTTATGTTGGTGCATTTACACCCTAGTGCTGAATCGGTCGACCTCGGCGATCTTCAAGATTCGTACTGGCAACCTTTGAAACAGAAACTATGAATCGCTTAAGCATCGTTGTGCGACATCTGGCGTATACTTTACGTACTAGTACTGTTGTTGTTTACACAACAAAGCCAAAGTATAGAATTCATGCTAGGAACAAGATTCGCATCGAGAAATGTTTTATAATGTTATATAATGTGTATGTGACATAGTTGTTGGCTTAAGATGATAACGGTTTAGAAACTTCGTATCGATCGATCATATTCTCGATTCAATTCAGATTTCATTTTCCTTCGGTTGGTAGCACTATCGATACCGGGACACCTCCCTCCTTACTCCTCACCCCCGTACACATATGCACCAACATAAAGTGTGCGGACTATAGGTAACACTGTCTGACCATCCATCCATACCTTATATCACTGCCTGCACGGTTGCTATGGTTACAGTTCCGTCACACATTTTGTCGCGTTACGTTACACACATATTCGGACGACCCTCAGCATTAAGACATATTTATATCAGAATGGCACATGATAGAACGAAGCTTTGTGATTTATTAGTCAGTGCAAGCCTTCCTATTAACAATACAAGTTAGAGCATGTGCATAACAAACTCTTATAATTACCAATATGTTCCTGAAGTGCTTCATAACTATCACACAAATAGATATGCTATTTGCTTTACGTCGCACTGACACAGATAGGTCTTATGGCAACGATGGGATAGGAGAGGTCTAGGAAGTGGAAGGAAGCGGCCGCGTCCTTAATTCAGGTACAGCCCCAGCATTTGCCTGGTGTGAAAATGGGAAACCACGGAAAACCATCTTCAGGGCTGCCGACAGTGGGGCTCGAACCCACTATCTCCCGATTACTGGATACTGGCCGCACTTAAGCGACTGCAGCTATCGAGCTCGGTCACACAAATATGTTACAAGTTGTAGTCATGTTTTGAATTGATTGTATAATGTACAAATTATTAATACGTAAATATAATGTTAATTCTTCAAAGGGAATCAGTAACAGAAATTGAATGAATGTTTCCTCATTTCGCTCATGCACCTAACTTCTCCTCCTTCCTCTTATTATTTTCCTTCTCCTGCTAATGTCGTCCCCTACCTGAGGTTTGCGGCCTGCACATGAAATATTTCGTTTTGGAAATGGACGCACGGAAAAGGGATGAAGTTGCTCCTCTCAATCATGATCATACCACGTTTCCAGTAACGTTACGTACTTTTGATTAGACAAACTGTGATCGAAATATTCTATTTTCTTCTTTGCATATACCCTATCTGTTATATATTTTTCAGATGAGTCTTTATTCATTACAGAATTATATCAACAGAGCAAATTTTACTATATATTAAATCATTTATTCATTAGAACCCTGATGGGTCTTGGTCTACCAAGCGACCGCCGCTCAGCCCCAAGTCCTGCAGATTACGAGGTGATGCATGGTCAGACCGATGAAACCTCTCGGCCTTTGTTCGTAGTCTTTTAGACGGAGTTGCCACTTCATTGTCGGGCAGTACCTTAATTGTAATTACCAAGGCTAAGAGAACCTCGATCCACCTGTCAGGTACAAGGAAACATCCCTGACCTGACCGCGAGCCGACAGCGGAGTAGAGGTGTGCATGTACAAAAACTGTATTATTAAAAAATACGACGATTGTCTGTATAAATAGATTTAAAACGACAAAAATACGATGCATGTTTTGCAATGTATTCTTTACTTCGAATTCTTCATTGAAACTTTACTTAAAACTCAAAATTATCAGACTTTAATTTTCTGTTCCAAGAATTCTATTTTCATTTTACTTTCAAGGGCAATTGCTATTTTAAAATATGTGAATTGTAATTTACAAATCAAGTAGTCTTCGTTTCAAATCAAATCGATATTTAACAAAAAATGCTTAATGACAACATGTTCATTAAAGTAATCTCTGCCTAATTCATCGAATTCCACGATGAACTTTAAGAATGAATACGCTTATTTTGATTTTCCAAATAAGAATACAACAATATTAACTATCAGAAAACAAATTTCATTCACAAAACATTAATATTGTATTTTCCTGACTCTGAATTTAACTGGTCAACAAAGGATAATGTATAGTTTACTATACAATAAATTTCACTTTGAATCTTCACTAGAAAAAACTAGACTACTTTAATAACAAAAATACATAACGTTAATTACTTTTGGGGATACATAGTGTTCATTTAATTTTCCAGTTAATTAAGATAATAATAATATTAATAATAATAATTTTATCTGATACTAAAATGTGCTTGCCGTAAGGCAGAGAATAACACACAAGTGATTTACATGTATTTGTAAAAAAAAAAATGATACATTCTTAGTGCCTTTCCATGTTCTGTGACGTCCGTACAGATGGTTTCTGACGACTGCAACTAAAAATTTTATAACAGTTATTACAATCTGATCCTGAAGTTCTTTCTGCGATTTGTGTTTCCCTCTACTTCACGAATCATTTGGGAATTGTTCCTTTGACTCCAACTAATAGGTCCTTTACGGTGATTCTGTCGACGTTTTATGATCTTTGAAAGAAGGAATTTTTTTTGCCAGTTGTTTTATGTCGCACCGACACAGATAGGTCTTATGGCGACGATGGTATAGTAAAGGGCTAGGAATGGGAAGGAAGCGGCCGTGGCCTTAATTAAGGTACAGCCCCAGCATTTGCCTGGTGTGAAAATGGGAAACCACGGAAAACCATTTTCAGGGCTGCCGACAGTTGGGTTCGAACCTACTATCTCCCGAATACTGGATACTGGCCGCACTTAAGCGACTGCAGCTATCGAGCTCGGTAAGAAAGGAATTACTGGCTCATATATTAAGTTTCTTTTCTCTGTAGACCTCCTCGAGTTTATATTTCGAAAAGCCTTATTCTTCATTTAAATAATTTCGTAAAAAACCTGATTTATTTTTACTGACGTATCTTAAGATTAGAAATGATACATAGTTTTCAAACCCTGTGAAGCATTTCGATGGTCATTTAATTGGTGTTACTCGGAATAATAATGGTGAACATCTGTATTAAGCAGCTGATTTAAAACTCATGTTTTAGTCATGTTGCAGGTAGTTTTCATCTTCTGTGACGATATGCTGGCAAAATAAATTAATTGCAAAAACTGGTCGTTTTAAAGGAAATTGCTAAGTATTTCTCAAGTTGTAAATACTGCAAGAGACAGCCTTGAGGCACTGAGTGAGGTGCTCAGACCAGTTTTACGAATGGGCTGGGCCTTGGCCAATGCAGCAAGCAAGAGTCACCCAAGAGGGGAGGATTGGGACAGAGAGAGGGAGGAGTGGGGTGAAAGGATTGGTCCCTTTTGTATTAGATAATTACATCATAACCAATACGCCACATTTGACACAATTCGAGTATAAATACCTTAACGCGGTGGACAAAGGGTACCACTTGTTGTTCTAGCACTGCGCAGCAGACACCATGGCATTCAAGGTAAGTACAACGTACAACATATTAACATAGCATTCGATATCTCGATATTGATTAACACATTAATAAAATAATGGGTATAACTTCGGAATTTTTGAGACTTCTAATATTACATCGGAATAACAAGCTCGTTAAGTTCTGAGATAATGGGATTTTCAGCTATTGAGTAGGCTACACAAAGTAAATCTTTTATGTCAAAATCGTGAATTTCAAACATTTCAGCGAAGAATATGCAGAAGTTTCAATACAAAACTGTCAAAAGTGATAGGCCTATAGATTATTATTATTCTCCATCATCGATATGGCGTACGGAAAAAAGTTTGTTTTTTCTTATGTATATAAATGATAGGAGTAAAAAACGGCAATAACACAAAGGTATTTTTTGCACATGATTTTATATTGTATAGAATAGTAAACAAGTTACAGGTTAGTGAGAGACTATAAAA